>NW_027514009.1:0-107274 GCF_048772815.1 Callospermophilus lateralis
TAGAAGATAGTGAAGATATCGATGAATTTTTTAAGTCATAAGATCTGCCCAGATTGAGTCAGGAAGACACACGCAATTTAAACAGACCAATAACAAAGGAAGAAATGAAAGAAGCCATCAAAAACTACCAACCAAAAGAAGCCATGGACCGGATGGGTATACAGCGGAGTTCTACAAAACCTTTAAAGAAGAATTAATACCAATATTTTTCAAGGTATTTCAAGAAAAACAAAAAGAAGGAGCTTTTCCAAATTTATTCTATGAGGATAAATCACCCTGATCCCGAAACCAGACAAAGACACTTCAAAGAAAGAAAACTACAGACCAATATCTCTAATGAACTTCGATGCAAAACTTGTCAATAAAATCCTGGCGAATCGAATACAAAAGCATATCAAAAAAATTGTGCACCATGATCAAGTAAGATTCATCCGTGGGATGCAAGGCTTTTTCAATATACGGAAATCAATAAATGCCATTCACCACATCAATAGACATAAAGACAAGAACCATATGATCATCTCAATAGATGCAGAAAAAACATTTGACAAAGTTCAGCATCACTTTATGTTCAAAACACTAGAAAAACTAGGGATAACAGGAACTTACCTCAACATTGTAAAAGCTATATATGCTAAACCTCAGGCTAGCATCATCCTAAATGTGGAAAAACTGAAGGCATTCCCTCTAAAATCTCGAACAAAACAGGGATGCCCTCTATCAGCACTTCTATTCAATTTAGTTCTTGAAATACTAGCCAGAACAATTAGACAAAAAAAATTAAAGGCATAAAAATAGGAAAAGAAGTATTTAAATTATCGCTATTTGCAGATGTCATGAAAATATATTTAACAGACCCCAAAGGGTCTACAATGAAACGGCTAGAGTTAATAAATGAATTCAGCAAAGTGGCAGAATATAAAATTAACACGCATAAATGAAAGGCATTCCTGTATGTCAGCAACACAGCTTCTGAAATGGAAATGAGGAAAACCACTCCATTCACAATATCCTCAAATAAAATAAGATACTTGGGAATCAACCTAACAAAAGACGTGAAAGTTTTATATACTGAAAACTACAGAACCCTAAAGAGAGAGAGAGAAGAAGATCTTAGAAGATGGAAAAACAAAAGACCCAGAATAGCAAAAGCAACTCTAAACAGAAAATATGAATCTGGAGGTATAGTGATACCAGAGTTCAAACTGTACTAAAAGCAATAGTAACAAAAACAGCGTGGTACTGGTAACAAAATAGGCAGGTGGAACAATGGTACAGAATAGAGGACACAGAAACCAATCCTCAAAATTACAACTTTCTTATATTTGAAAAAGGGGCTAAAAGCATGCAATGGAAGTAGGATAGCATCTTCAAACAATGGGGTAGGGAAAATTGGGGAAAGGTGGGGCAAGGGAGAGAAGTGAACAACAGCAGATGAGGTAGAGAAAGAAGATGGGAGGGGATGGGAGGGGGTATAGTAGGGGATAGTAGGGGATAGGAAATGTAGCAGAATACAACAGTCACTAATATGACATTATGTAAAAATGTGAATGTGTAACCGATGTGATTCTGCAACTCGTATTTGGGGAAAATTGGGAGTTCATAACCCAATTGAGTCAAATGTATGAAAGATGATATAGGATGAGCTTTGTAATGTTTTGAACAACCAATAAAAAATAAATAAATAAAGGTTTAAAGTTGAGTGGGAAGAAATCAGCTAAAAAAGAGTTGAGATGCATTCATTTTGCTAAGCAGAAACTTTGTTTTGTGTACTTGTAACTGTCACAAATTTATTTTACCAGAAAACTGGCTTTTAAAAATGCACATAATTGAGATTAAAGGATAATCCACTTACTTTCAAGAAAAACTCATAGCATTTCCTATATTTTTCATATTTTATTTTTTTGTGAATATTTTGTCATGGACCAGGTCTAGACTTAGGCTATTCTTCCAGAATACTACCTCATCTGACAAGTTGGTACAATGTGTTCGATTGTTCTTTTCATCTTTTATTTAATAGTTTCTAGATGATAATGTGTATTTTTCCATATGTTTGTTTGGACATACATACCCAACTATATCTTTGCATTTTCTGTTTTACTGGGGAAGAGACTCATCAAAAGCTCTTTATTATATGTATCAACAATCAAACATTTAGAGCATGCAATTATACATAATTTTGCATGAAAATATTTTTGTACCATTTTTATAAAGATTTAGAATTATTAATACTGTCCCTACTGTAATTAGTAACTCCTTACAAAAAGAATTAATCAATTGACTTTATATCAATTATGAATATGAAAATTACTAAAATAAGTATTTGGCAATTAATATGCAATTGATAGAAAGTGAAATCACAAGAAAGCCATTTAAAATGTCAGTGCATATGGTCCTTAAATAATAGGTTGTTCAAAAAAAAAATTCTCTAATTCAAAAGAGTTAATATGCCATATTACAGCTAAATGTGATATAAAAACCTTAAATTATCAGTATTGATAAATAAGAATGATACCTGTTTACTTAAATATGTTTATTTGATTTTCACTGTAAGATGTTAATTCTGGAAGACTTGAGAATTAAGAAAGACTTGGTCTATATTATTTCTAACAGGCTAATCAAAGTACTTTTAAATATATATGTATATATATATATATATATATATATATATATATATATATATATATATGTAACACATATGCATGAATATAGATACATATGCATAATAAATGTATTGTAATATATTTATCAGGTGGTTATAATTTTTAAATTTTCTCAAGAAAAGAATGACTATAAAAAACAGTTTTAAATGTAAATTTCATAGCATAGTACTGTTTGTAATGCTATGAGAGAAAAATACTTATGGAGGGAAAATGAAAAAGGAAGAGAGAGAAGGGGGAAAATGAGGAAGAAAGTGAGTAAAGAAGAGGGAGAGGAGTGTTTGATGAAAAGATAAAAGTGGAGGGGCTGGGTTTGTGACTCAGTGTTAACATGCTTGTCTAGCATGTGTGAGGCAGTGGGTTATATTCTCAGCACCACATACGAATAAATAAAATGAAGGTCTATCAACAACTGAAAAAATAAAAAAAGGAGAAATATTACCAAAATTCCAAGATTTTATGAATGTTAAATACAAAAAATTATGTTGCATAGCCTTATGTAAATTCTAGACTCCCCAAAATAATCATTAAATGCTAGATTATTAGTGTTATAACTAAAAATCCATTGCTCTTTCTTCTACATTCTGTGGCATGCTAGTGCTAAAATAAATTGTATTATAACACCAAAATAAAATTCTAATATTTATACAGTAACTGACCCAGTTTAACATCAATGCAAGAAGATTCCTATGTGATATAATGTGTATTTTGACGTTCATTTTTATTCAACACTGGTACATTACTATTTCTCCAGTTAATGCACATCATAGGATGTATATTTCATCCACAATTTAGCAAATATATACACATTTGTTTTGCTTTCAATCACTTTTGCTTCAGAACACATGTATTCCTCCATGTTTCTTGACTTCTCTTTTTGTGACACTTCTTTCCAAACACATTATTTTCGATTTCCATTATCACTTTTGAAGCAAAACTGACACACCCGTCATGATAAAACATAACACTAATATTACCATTAGATGTAAAACTGGTTTAAATGAATGATTGTACATCAATATAAGATTTCTTGTATACTTTCAGATATCAATTCAATCCATTATTCAAAGTGAAACCAGTTATATCATTTATTCACAGTATGGTCTATTCATGCATTGTCTATATATTGATAGACACATGGTACACCTCTGTGTACTCCCAACAATAATTTCTATATCTTCAAAATATTGCTCCCAGAAATGGTGGAAAAAATATGCATGTCAACTGATCTACATATACATTTTATCACAGTAATATTCTGGACACAAAATGCAAAGGTCACACTTATGACTGTCCCAAAGCCTAAATGGAAAGTGAACATGGATTACTAAAAACATCCATGTCCAGGTTGCCTAATGCTCTCAAATGTCAATCCTATTGGTGATTACATATGTGTTTCTTCCTAAGACTACATTTTCAATCTCACCCTGTTGAAACTGTCTAAACCTCTCACTCATTTTATAATTTGCCTGATTTCCTACTCTCTATTCACATCTGCTTTCCTACTTTTTTCCCCAGTTCATCATTGTGACTGACTCTTCACATGTGCTGACATTTATATTCAATCTCTACCAGAAACCCTATTGCTAAAGAACTTTTGGTCCATATTCTATACTCAATCTTCTTCGTAATCCTACCGACTATATTCCTAATCCTAGCAAAAATCCCTTTTTTAACTGGATGCTCTCTTCTACATTCAATCATCGAAGGTACAAGGATCTATGCCATTGCATATCAATTTATCTGAGACATATGTGCAGAACATAATTCAAAGCTAAGTATCCCACTCAAAGGCCAAATTCCCTTCTAGGATTCAAATCTTACCTAGATTTATATTTCAATACTTATATTTCACCTATATTTTCATGTAAATATCGCAGGTTTCCAATAACATTGTTCATCAAGCAGAATGATTCCTAACCCATATTGAACATGTTATTAATCCTAACCATACACTGTTCCTCAATCTAACTTTACAGAAGAGCAGAGACAGAGTTGGTATTACAATACAGGAATGTATGGATCTTCCACCTGCTGAGAACCTCAAAGGTCCATGTAGAAATAATCCCTGGAGAATGTGTAGGATGCTATGAACGACCTGAGAGGGCAAAAGTCATCTTCCATGGCAAAAAAACATGGTCAGGATAAAGGGTTGTGTCTTAATCAGAATCTCTCTTCTTAATGTAGAGAAGATGGACCAAACCAAGCCTCTGTGGAGAGCTGTTCCCCAGTACCTATGGTTGATATACCATTCTAACTTATGAAAATGTCAGAGGAAGTAGGTGCAGCCTCCATCTCATGGGACCCTTGGAAGCATCTGTTAGGACAAAGTGGCTGCCAAGGCTGTGACCTCATTCAGTTCCTGAAGGAAGTGACCTACCTCACTTTCTTGGTGATGGAATCTCTGAACTTGGGATCCAGGAAACCAGGCACACAGAGCCAGTCCCAGTACCAGTCCCAGTGGTCTCACTTGTTTGGATTTACCAAGGACAGAGTCAGTCTTTCTTGGTACCTACTGATGTGAGGATGGCCAAATGCCAGAAAAGCTCTGAAGAGGGGCCCTTCCTGAGAAAGCAGAAAGTGGCTCACCAATGGATCCTCACAACTTCACAGAGTTGGCCAAAGAAAACAGATCTGAGACAAGACAGGCCATTTTGGGGTAACATAGTATGGCCCACCATTCAGAGGACACACTGTATAGTCACAGACCTACTTGGGGAAAGGAGGTGCCTTTGTGGGTGTGGGTGTGAGTTTTTGGTTCTGTCTCATTTTCTGAGAATAGGTGGAAAAGGCGGGTTTTTTTTGGTTTGGTGTGGACTCTTTATAGTAGGTCGTTTGACAAGGTGAGTGTTTCTTTATCTATGTATTCCACTGTGTCCATGGTTGAAGACATTAGAAAAAAGAATGCATCAAGGATGTGTCCTGTCTATTAGGAAGCTTCCCAGCATTCATCCTGCCCGATTTATTAATGGACTGTGGCTTGTCTTATAGATGTGCAACACCTACTAAATTCCTAAGTTCAGGTTTTCTTCCTAAATTCTGGCCACTCTCCAAAATAGTCTTATGGATTTGTGTCCAAGATATGAACCCCTCCAAGCCCTGTGACATGGCCATGTACTGGATAGCTGAAGGAAATGGGAGCATCTCAGAAAACACAGATATCAGTGTGACCAGTAATGTCTCAGTGGAAAAACCCTTCTTTTGGCCTTTTGCTTACCTATTGATCTGTTGACCTGAATGTCAGGAGGTCTTTGCCTCAGTCCACCCATTTGGGAAGACTGATGAAAACTGTTTTCAAATGGAAATGCATGCGCATCACCTGTCGCTCTTTGTTTAATTGCTTAGGATAAGGATGTGTCTGATTCAGCCTCTTGGCCCTGTGTGATGCTGTGGCTTAGATTCTCAGCACCTCATGGATCTAAAGAAAGATTCCATGTGTGTATCCAAAACAAAAATGGTAAAAAACCACGCTGACTTTAGGAAAATAAGTGGCAAGGGAGCTCTTTTGAACACTGTCTTGGGCTGCGCCAATCATGGAAAACTCCAGCAAGAGGTTATGATTAGTGTCTATATGGAAGAGGATGAGGGCCTTGTGGGAGTGTTTTGGTTTTAATTGTGTTTATTTGTGTGGTGGTTGGAAGTGATGACTGGGTCCACCTGGGCTTGAACTCTGGTGTGATACCCTTAGAGACTGAGGTCTAGAACTGACGTCAGAGAAGTATTGCCATGAATTGTGTTGGGGTTTTAGGAGGCCATGCATGAGAGACGCTCTTGGAAACTGAGATCTTGGACCAGGGTAGCTTTCCACAGAACACTGGGAATCTCAGCCAGGATATCACATGATTTCATTCTGAAAGACTTGGCAGCAATAGTTGAGAGACAAAACTCACATGGACCTCATATTGTAGACCTCAATGGGCCTGGCTTCATGTGACTTTTTGGTCACTCTTTGGGAAGACTTTCCTCTGAGAGTTCTCCAGAACTTTCATTGAAATAAACTTCCTCAACATTTAATGGTTCCTGAATAAATTTAAACCCACAGTGCCTCCAACTTCATCCTTTAAAAATGGCTAGATAAGTACCATGACATTTTTTAAATTCCCATGACCAGATGGCACTGGAGTAACTTTGGATCTTATGCTGTTGATCATGAGTGTACAAGACAGTGCCTTGATTGACTTGGTTTCATGAGAATGGTGTAGAACAGAGATGCCAGTAATTTGGAGACTGCTGAGTTGGGGCCTAGAGCAGTGATGTGCAGGTGTGTGATAAAACATCTGTGTTGGGGCCATGTGGATCTGCCATTGGCTTCCAAATGGCTTGTGACTGACATGCTGCAGCCAGCAGACCCTTATATGTAAAGGCATCTTGTTATATGGAGATTTTTCAGGGCAATGTTCAGAATCAAGTTGCTATGGTCAAGGGGGCAAGCATGTGCGATAGAAGCCTGGTTGGTGCATTTATATGCGGACCCTGACACACCACATGTGACAGAAATCCCTCCAGCACTGTGCCCCAGTTGAAATCCTTGTATTTCAAGAAGCAAATACCAAACTCCAAGTGCAGCAGCAAGAAACACCACGAAAACTGGAGGATTACCAACTGGGTTCACAGTCCAAACAGGGAGACACTTAGCCCCAAGTTGCCACAGTTTACCTACAAAGAGAGAATTCAGAACTGCTGCCACATGTTCATTAGGAAAATAAGAAACAACATCCTCCAGGTCACATAGATGAAGACCCAGCTTTGATGGTCTCACTACAAAGAAAGCTAAAGCTTCTGACAACAACGTATATTTCAAGTGCCCAACCTCAGAGGCAGTTTCTCAAGAAGTCTTTAGGCAAGCAGAGCTCCATGTTTCTGGAGTGTTTACCCTTTCCCTTACTTTTGGAAACTCCTCTACCACCTTCAAGGTTGTGAACTCCTGAGCATTTTCCATTCCAGATATGTATTAACAGATTTTCTAATTCTTCTCCTCTAATTGTGTCTTACTTGGGGCGAAGGTAATGTCAAGGCATTTTTCTGGATGAGAGTGGAAAGATTTTTGTTTAGCATATGTTTGCATACACATTGGATTCATTTTCCTATTTTCCATTTGAAATACTGAATCCCTGACACTAACCCATACTGTACTAGAATCTGACTACTAATCCTAATATGATGGAGAAAAAGAATCCTAACAGAAAAGAAATAGAAGCTGTTCAGAGAAGGCATGGTATATATTTGGACTTGCCTTTTGCAAGTAGGTGTTATAATTCTAGTCAATTTTTAATTGAAATAGTCCTCCATGTGTTTTTAAAGTTAACAAATATGTGAATTCCTGTCTCCCTTTCACTGTAGACTATTCAGCACATCTATTTTATATGCACATAAAGAATCCTACCTTTTATCACGTGTATATTTTTGTGCGGTAGCTGATTTGGCAGATACAAATTTTGAGAAGAGATCACTCCTCCTAGATGCTGTTGGAACTGAAAATTGAACCTATGGGTGAGCTTCCTAGGAGAACAACATTATACATAAATCCCTGTTAAGTAAATTGAATATTTTTAGATCTGTGAATGATGTATATTTCATGGTGAATTTGGATTGGCATATATGTTGCTACATTTTAAAATTTGTGTGTGTGTGTGTGTGTATACACACATACACACTCTCCAGATTTTTCAAAATATGAAATATATGTGTCTTATTTACACTGCCTAAATTCATTCATGTTCAAGTAGGTGGATTTATAATCAACTTTTCACAAGATTATTTTCGGAAATATTCATCCACCTGAAATTCATATTTGTTTTCTATTACTGAAAACTAACTTCAGTGAATGGTGCATACGTATCCTGTTGATAGTCACAGCCGAAGGGGCCACAGAAAACTTCCAGGTGCCAGCAAACTTTCAGCTGCAGGCTGATGACTGGCTCACAGCGGCCTTAGCAACTTCTAGCTCATTGTCTCCTCTGTGGTGATGCTCATTGGAGATGCTCATTGAGATGTTTCCCCGCCTTTCAGACTTCCAGCTTATGATTGGCTCACAGCAGCCCCAGCAACATCTAGCTGATTGGCTCCTCTGCGGTGATGCTTATTGGGCTGTTTCCCTGCCCATTCAGACCATGGAGCTGCTCATTGGGGGACTTTTTTGGCTCTGCCCACGTGACCCAGCCAATCTGCCTCAAGAGAAGGAGGATTGTGAGAAGTGGATAGAGGCTTTTGTGGGAGGGAGAGGCTTTTGGGAAGCTGGTGTTGGGAGTTGGGGTTCTGAGGATTTTTCCTGAGAGGCTGTTTTGCTTGGCGTGTGTGGTTCTAAAAATAAAGTTAGTTTCTTTTGACAAGTGGATTCTGATTGTGCCCAGCCAGACAGCGGCATTTGGTGGCTCATATGGGGAGCGACTGAGGGTAACTGATAAGGTAAACTGCTCGCTCTTGAGGGCAGGGCGAGAGGATGGGTAGCCATTTTATGATTCCTATTTTGTTTTAAGTTGCCTGTCCCTGGAGATGAGTGAGATGGAAGAAAAACTGCTCACATCTGAGGAAAAACTATTTGTGTCTGAGGAACAGATAGGGAGAAAGGCTATAATAATTTTTTGTTGTTCCATTTTTATTTCGTTCTATCTCTTTTTTTGTTTGGTGTTATCTTGTTGGTTTGTATTATAGTAGAAATATGGGATCAAAAATTAGTAAAAAACAAACCAAAAAAGTGTTAAGTAAATTGTTAGAGGAAGGAGGCATCCCAGTAAAATCAAGAGCAGTCATGGCAATTGTTGATACAATACAAAAATGTAGACCATGGCTTTTTAAGGAGGAGTTGTTAAATATATCACAATGGAACCATCATGGTGCAGATTTAAAAAGAATAGAAAAGAAAAGCCCAGGGATTCTGCCAGTTGGCACATTGCCATTGTGGACATTCATATCTTGTTTGCTTAGTTCAAAGCCTTCAGTTCAGTCAATGGTAGAGGAAGAAGAAGACATATTGATTCAAGTAAAACAGAAGGTGTCTCAAGTTAGTCAGACAGAAGAAAAAATTCAAGTAAAAGAGAAGGTCTCTCGAGCTAGTCAGATAGAGGAAACTATTCAAGTAAAAGAGAACGTCTCTCGAACTAGTCAGACAGAGGAAAAAATTCAAGTAAAAGAGAAGGCCTCTAAAGCTAGTTAGACAGAGAAAGAAAGTGTAAAACAGTAAAAAACATCAGGGGAAATTTACAACAGGAGACTGCTACTAACACCTTTCTATCACCAGATGACATAAGTGTCCAACTAACAAGGCCACTTTCTTATGCTGGGAGGCCCCCAACTCCTGCAGTTGATAGTTAGGATCCTGAGACAAGATCTCAAATATTAACATGCCCTGTATTTGAGGGAGGAGGGCAGCGTGTTTACCATGCTTTAAATTTCAAAACAGTGAAGCAGCTAAAAGAGGCTGTAACAACCTATCGTCCTCAAGCACCCTTCAATGTAATCATGGTCGAATCCATTAACAACTTGAACATGAAGCCAGTGGATTGGGCTAATATGTGTAATGTTGTGCTAAATGGAGGACAATGCATGTTATGGAAGGTTGCCAATGAGGAATGTTGAAAGGAGACAGCTAGGTGAAATGCAGGAGCTGGTTATCCTCAGAGAAATCTAGATATGTTGTTAGGAAAGGGACCTTATGAAGATCAGCCGCAGCAAATTGCATATGATCATGGTGTATGTGCAGAAATTGGTGTAGATGCAATTAAGGCATGGAAGACTTTACAAGAACATGGAGGTTTACAAGGTCAATTATCTAAGGTAATACAAGGAGCTAATGAACCTTATGCTGAATTTGTAGATAGGCTTATTCAAAGAGCTACCAGAGTTTTTGGGAATACAGAACAAGCAATGCCATTACTAAAACAACTGGCTTATGAGCAAGCAAATCGTTGTTGCAGAGATATCATTAGACCATGGAAAAATGAAGATTTAAACACATTGATTTAATTATGTAGAGACATTAATGAACAAGAGCAAGTCATGGCAGCTGCAGTAAAACAGGCTTTAGTTGCCAGATACATTAATGAACAAGGGCAAATTGTGGCAGCTACAGTAAAACAGGCTTTAGATGCCAGACCAAGAACATGCTACCAATGTGAAGAAACAGGACATTTTAAAAGGAATTGGCCCATAGAAGGAGGGTTTAACAATATTAGGTATCAAAGGAGTAGAATACCAGGTATTTGGCCACAATGCCATAGAGGGAGACATTGGGCTAATGAGTGCTGTTCTCAAACCACCATAGAGGGTACTCAATTATCAAAAAATGAACAAGGACCAGGTGTTTATCCACGATATCATGGAGAAAGGCATTGGGCTCAATTGCCAAATAAATGGACAGGGGGTTCCAATGCTCCGGGGCCCCAAACCACAAATATACAGAGCACTGGAGGAACCCAGCAACCCCAACAGGGTAGTGCCCAGGACACATTGTCCATCAGATCCCTCATCAGACAAACCAGAGGGAGCACAGTGTTGGACATCTGCGCCTCTGCCAGATCAGTACTAACTCCAGAGATGGGAGTTCAAATAATTCCCACAGGGGTAAAAGGACCTCTTCCCAAAGGAACCATGGGCTTATTATTGGGATGCAGCTCTTCTACTCTAAAAGAACTTATGATAAGTCCTGGGGTGATTGATCCCGATTATGAAGGTGAAATAAAAATTATAGCCAGTTCTCCAAAGGACATATCAGTAATTTCACAAGGAGATAGAATAGCACAGTTACTAATAATACCCAGCCTATATGATAAATTTTCCAGTCGTACTGTAGAAAGATGTTCCAAGGGATTAGGCTCCACAGGTGTAGATTTGGCTATGCTTTCTTTAAATTTAGATTCTCGCCCCATGCTAAAACTAAATATTCAAGGGCATGAATTGAATGGGCTACTGGATACAGGTGCAGACATTAGCATCATCTCTCGTCAAGAATGGCAAAAACATTGGCCATTACAACAAGCCACTCAAACGCTTCGAGGCCTATAAGTGGCGACTAATCCCCATAGAAGTAAAATGGTATTAGATAGGAATGATCCTAAAGGATGTGAAGGAACTATACAGCCATATGAATTGGATCATCTTCCCATAAATTTATGGGGATGAGATGTCCTAGATCAATTAGGTTTGACATTAACAAATAACATCAACCAAAATGCAGCCACTATTATGACTAGACAAGGTTTTAGGAAAGAAAAAAGATTAGAAAAACAAGAATAAGTCATAGCAGCACCAATACAAATAGATCAAGGAACAGAGAGACATGGGTTGGATTTTCAGAAAGGGCCACTGAGACAATAAAAATTACCTGAAAATCAGAAAGACAGTATGGGTTCCTCAGTGGCCCCTGACTGAAGAAAAGATACAAGCAGTCCATGACCTTGTAAAACAACAATTAGCAGAAGGACATATACAACCGACTGTATATCCCCAAAATACTCCCATTTATGTCATCAAAAAGAAATCTGGTAAATGGAGACTATTGCAAGATTTTAGAGCCATTAATAATGAGATGGTTATTATGGGACCTGCTCAATCAGGGATTCCTCAATTGTCTGCTTTGCCAATAACCTGGTATGTTTTAGTTATAGATATTAAATATTGTTTTTTTTTTCAATTATAATTCATCCTAAGGATAGTCCAGGTTTTGCTTTTACTATCCCTGCACTGAATCATGAAGGTCCTGATCAGAGATATGAATGAAAAGTACTCCCTAAAGGGATGGCTAACAGCCCAACTATGTGTCATATTTATGTTAACAAAGTAATCCAGCCACTTAGAAATCAAAATTCTGAACACAAATATTTCACTATATGGATGATGTATTATTAGCACACAAAGCTAAAAACACATTGCTAGAAAGTTATGCCACACTTACAAACTTATTAAAAATTATAATGTAGAGATAGCAATAGATAAAGTACAATTAAATTTTCCAATTAATTATTTAGGAGTTCTGTTATCCTCAACCATGGTCAGTCCACCAAAAATTCAAATACGAGTAGATCAACTCAAATCACATAACGACTTTCAAAAGTTATTAGGAGACATTAATTGGATAAGGCCTTATCTAGGTATACCAACAGGAGAGTTGGGACCTTTATTTGATATCCTAAAAGGTCTATCAGATAAAAATTCACCCTGCATGTTAACACCTGAAGCAAGAAAGGCAATAAAAATCAATGAAACATATATGGAAAATATGCATTTGGATAGAATTGATATAAGTTTGCCTTTATTATTTATTGTACTACCAACAAAAAATATTCCTACAGGAGTATTTTGGCAAGAAGGTCCATTATTATGGATACATTTATCTTATTCTCCTTACACTATTCTTACTAGGTATCCTGAGGCTTTAGGATAATTAATACTCAAAGGAATTAAAGCAGCAAAGGGAGTGTTTGGAATTTCTTCCAATAAAATTTTTACTCCATATACTCTGAATCAAATTGATGAGTTAGCTAATGAGTTAAATACTTGGGCAATAATCATGGTCCAATCTAATGTTTCATTTGATAACCACTTACCATCTAACCCTTTATTTTCTTTTTGGTCATCGCATCCTGTAATTTTTCCAAAATTGAGAAGAAAAACACTTATCATGAATGCTTCAAATATATTCACTGATGTATCAAATAATGGTACAGCAGCAATAGTTATACCTGATAAAACTTATAAATTTTAGTACCCAAACAATCAGCTCAAAAGGTAGAGCTTAATGCAGTTTTACAAGCTTTTGAGATATTTAAATATTCTGTATTTAATTTATTTTCCGATAGTCAGTATATAGTTAATGCTATAGTATCCCTTAAAGTTGCTGGTAAGATTTCTCCTTTCTCTACTGTTTTCTCTTTACTTTCCAATATAAAAAGTCTAATCTGGGACAGAAAAGATCTATTCTTTATAAGACATATCAGGGCACATCCAAAAAGAAGATGATTTGACTCAAGGCCTTATCAGCTGATATCCAAAATTCCAGTTTGACTATCCTTACATCTGAGATAGAACCAGGATGCTTTTTTCATTATCTATTTTATTATTGCCCTTTCCCACATTCTATTTTGTTTTTTGAGCTCATACAGACCTAGTTTAATGTTTTGCTGATCAGTTCTATTTTTTGACAAAAGAGTTTTTGAACATTGCAATGGAGATTTCACGTGTAAAAAGTTATAAGGCCTTTACTATTAGGTTATGTGTTGTATGTATTATATTATGTGTGCACACTTGTGTTTTGTGTTATATGTTTGAATGTTCGTATGTCCATATATGATATATGATGAGCGCTCATAAAAAAAATGGATCCAAATATTTTTTTATTCACATTATTTAAATGGTTTAATTTAAATTGGGTAAAGAGCTGTTGAGGTTTGTTTTAAAATTTGAAAAAAAGGAGGTTAACAGATCTGTTTCCTTTCTTTCACCTTTCCTTTTCATTATATTTAATAATTATCTTCAAGACAATGTAAATAGTTAAGAAAATTGTTTTCTTTCAGTGCCTTCTGGAATGTTACATAATTTTTCTTTAGCCATTATTGCCAGAATTCCTATCTTCATCCCAGTGCTGGTGAAATCAAAGATAAAACCAATCTACAGCTTCTGCAATAGCCATCACTGAAATGCTTGCAGAACTTGCCTAGTCACATTGAGAACTCTCCTGTATGCATTGTAAACTACCTGTTTGTGCAGCAACTTGTGGTAGTGTTCGGGTATATTTGCTGATGATGTCATCGGTGGTACAATTTTTCCAAAAGGAGCTGTCAATTGGCTTGGTGTATCTTCCTCTCTTCTGTGTGTCATTATCGTCCAGCTAATGTTTGGGGGCCATTAGAGGTGAGGCAAAGAACCTCACCACCCCCCCGGTGGTACAAAGACCTCTCCACAGGTGTTGCTGTAAACTGGACCGGTAGTCAGTGATGGGTAAGATCCAATTGCAATGGTACCAACTTAACGGGTAAGGACCATATGTACTATTGGACAACCTAAGGCAGGCCCTGTCCCTAAGCCACATGTGTGTTGTTTAAACAGAGAGGGGGAGATGTTGAGAGCCACATCCGAAGGGGCCCCAGCAAAATTCCAGAAGCCAGCAAACTTCCAGCTGCTGGCTGATGATTGGCTCACAGCAACATCTAGCTGATTGGCTCCTCTGCGGTGATGCTCATTGGGCTGTTTCCCTGCCCTTTCAGACCACGGAGTTGCTCATTAGGGGACTTATTTGGCTTTGCCCACATGACCTAGCCAATCGGCCTCAAGAGCAGGAGGATTGTGGGAGGTGGAGAGAGGCTTGTGTGGGAGGAAGAGGCTTTTGGGAAGCCAGTGGTGGCAGTTGGGGCTCTGAGGGTTTTTCCTGAGAGGCTGTTTTGTTTGGCGTGTGTGGTTTTAAAAATAAAGTTACTTTCTTTTGACAATTGGCTCCTGATTGTGCCCAGCAAGACTGCGGCATTATCCTAATATTTCTACAGTAACTGCCCCAGTTTAACAGCAATGCAAGTAGACTCTTATGGGACATGATTTGTATTTTGATGTTCATTTTTATTCAACACTGGTACATTACTATTTCTTCAGTTTATGCACATCAGAGGGTATATATTTCTTGCACAAGTTGGCAAATTTATAGGCATTTGTTTCACTTTCAATCACTTCCTGCTTCAGAACACATGCATTACTCCAGGTTTCTTAACTGGTCTATTCGTGAGACTTCTTTCCAAACATATTATTTCCGATTTTCTTTATAATTGTTTAAGCAAAACTCACACACCCTTCATGATAAACCATAACTATCATTTCACAATTAGATGTATAACTGTTTGGAATGAATGATTGTATATCAATATAAGATTTCTTATATATTTTCTGATATCAATTCAATCCATGATTTAAAGTGGAACCAGTTATATTATTTATTCACAGTATGGTCTATTCATGCATTATCTATATTCATAGACACAGGGTACACCTCTTTGTACCCCCAATACTAATTTATACGTTTTCAAAATATTGCTCCCAGTAATAGAGGAAGAAATACTCATGTCACCTGATCTAAATATGCATGTTATCACAGTAATATTCTGGACGCAAAATGCAAAATTCACACGTGTGATTGTACCAAAGCCTAAATGGACACTGAACATGGATTACTAAAAACATCCATGTCCAGCTTGCATAACGCTCTCAAATGTCAATCCTATCGGTGACTACATATTTGTTTCTTCCTAATATATTCAACCTCAAAACTGTTGAAAATGTCTAATACTATCACTCACCCTGTACTTTGCCTGTTTTCCTAATGTCTCTATTGATATCGGCTTTCCTACATATTTTCCCCAGTTCATCATTGTGACTGACCCTTCACATGTGCTGACATTGATATTCACTCTCTAACCAAAACCCAATTGCTAAAGAACTTTTGGTACAAATACTAAATTCACCCTTGTTCCAAAATCTACCGACTATCTTCCTGATCCTATTGATTATCCCTGTTTGAGTGGAGGTTCTCCTCTACATTCAATCATCCAAGGTACAAGTCCTATGGCATTGTATATCGACTTATCTGAGACATGTGTGCAGAACGTAATTTAAAGCTATGTATCGCCATCAATTGCCCAATGCACTTCTGAGCTTCAAATCTCACCTAGATTTCTGTTTACATACTTATATTTCACCTCTGTATTCCTATAAATATTGCAGGTTCCCAATACCATTATTCATCCCACAGAATGATTCCTAAACCAAATCGATCCTGTTATTATCCCTAACCATACACTGTTGCCTCAATCTAACATTACAAAAGAGCAGGGACAGAGTTCATCTTACAATACAGGAATGTAGGGGATCTTACACCTGCTGAGAACCTCAAATTTCTATGCAGAAATGATCCCTGGAGAAGATGTAGGCAGCTATGAAGGACCTGAGAGAGCAAAAGCCATCTTCCATGGCAAACACCTTGTGATAACGAAGGGATGTGTATGAATCAGCCTCTCTTTTCTTAATGTAGAGAAGATGGACCAAACCAGACCTGCGTGGAGAGGTGTTCCCGGGTGGCCATTGTTGATATACCATTCAAACTTGTCAAAGTGTCACAGGAAGTAGGGGCAGCCTCCATCTCATGAGACCCATGAAAGCAACTGTTAGGACAAAGTGGTTGCCAAGGCAGTGATCTCATTCAGTTCCTGAAGGAGGTGACCTACCTAACTTCGTTGGTGATGTAACTCTCTGAAATTGGGATCCAAGAACCCAGGCACCCAGAGCCAGTCCCAGTCCCAGTCCCAGTGGTCGAACTTGTTTGGATTTACCAAGGACAGAGTCAGTCTTTCTTGGTACCTAATGATATGAGGATGGCCAAATGCCAGTAGAGCTCAGAAAAGGGGCCTTTCCCTAGATAGCAGGTATTGGCTCAATGCTGCCTGCTGACAACTTCGTAGAGTGGGCCAAGAAGAACAGATCTGAGACAGGCCAGGCCATTTTGGGGCAACATAGTATGGCCCACCAGTCAGAGGACACTCCAGATAGTCACAGACCTACTTGGGGGAAGGAGGTGCTTTTGTGGATGTGGATGTGAGTTTGTGGTTTTGTCTCATGTTCTGAAAATAGGTAGGAATGGTGGTTTGTATGGTTTGGAGTTGACTGTTTCTAGGAAGTCGTTTGGCAAGGCGAGTGTTTCTATGTCTGTGTATCCACTGTGTTCGTGGTTGTAGTCTTTAGAAAAGAGAATGCATCAATGGAGGTTTCCTGTCTAGTTGGAAGCTTCCCAGCATTCATCCTGCCCACTTTATAAATGGACTGTGGCTTGCTTATGGATGGGCAACACCTACTATCTTCCTAAGGTCCTCTACACATCTTGATTTCTGGCCTCTCTCCAGAATAGGCTCATGGTTTTGTGGCCAAGATATGTACCACCTCCAAAATCTGTTACATGGCCATGTAATGGATAGCTGAAGGAAATGGGAACATCTCAGAAAACTCAGATATCAGTGTAACCAGTAAAGTCTCAGTTTAAAAACCTTGCTTTGGCCCATTTGCTTACCTATGGTTATGTTGCCCTGAATGTCAGGAAGGTATTTGCCTCAGGCCACCCCTTTCTGAAGCCTGAAGAAAACATTTTTCAAATGGAAATGAATGGGCATCACCTGTGGATCTTTGCTTAATTGCTTTGGAAAGAGATGTGTCTGAATCAGCCTCTTGGCCCTGTGTGAGGTTGGGGCTTTGATTCTCAGAAGGTGATAGATCTAAAGAAAGATCCCATGTGTGCTTGGGTGTTCTATTGCCTCCAACTCACATAAAGGATTTATACCCGACAATCAGTAGGATTAAATTGGAGAATCAGAACAGTATTAACGGCAGGCCTATTTGATCACTCCTGGTTCACAGGAAGGGTGTCTAGGTCACCCTGACTTTAGGCAAATGAGGGGCAAGGGAGTTTATTTTGGAAACTGTCTTGGGCTTCGCCCCTCATGGAAAATTCCATTCAGAGGTTACGATGAGTGTCTATATGGAAGATGATGAGGGCCATGTGGCAGTGTTTTGGTTTTAATTGTGGTCATTTGTGTGCTGGTTGGAAGAGATGACAGGGTACACCTGGACCTGAACTCTGGTGTGATTCCCCTTAGAGACTGAGTTCTGGAACTGACTTCAGGGAAGTATTGCCATTAATTTTGGTGGGATTTTAGAAGGCCACACATGAGAGTCGCCCTTGGAAACTGAGATCTAGTCTCAGGGTGTCTTTCCACAGTGCACTAGGAATCTCCACCAGGATATAAGACGATTTTATTCTGAAAGACTTGGCAACCATAGTAAAGAGTCAAAACACATATTGAACTCACATTGAGTAGACATCAATGGGTCAGGCTTCATGTGACATTTTGGCCACTCGTTGGGAAGCGTTGCCTTTTAGAGTTCTCCAGAGCTTTCATCCTCACCATTTAATGGTTCCTGAATGAATTGAAAAACCAGTGCATCCAACTTGATACTTGAAAAATGGCTAGATAAATACCATGAAATTTTTGAAATTCCCATGACCAGGTGGCACTGGAGAACCTTTGGATGTCCTGTTGCTGATCATGAGTGTACCAGACAGTGCCTTGAATCACTGGGTTTCATGAAAATGGTGTAGAACAGAGATGCCAGTAAGTTGGAATTTGCTGAGTAGTGGGCCTAGAACAGTGGCGGGCAGGTGTGTGATTAAACATCTGTGTTGGTGTCATGTGGATTGGCCATTGGCTTCCAAATGGCTTTTGACTGACATGGTGCAGCCAGCAGACCCTTGCATGTAAAGGCATCTTGTTATATGGAGAGGTTTCAGGGCAATGTTCAGAATCAAGTTGCTAGGGACAAGGGGGAAGTCTATGTTGGATATAAGACTGGTTGGTGCATTCTCCTGGCAGACCCTGACCCACCACACATGACAAAACTCCCTCCAGCACTGTGTCCCAGTTGAACTACTTGTATTTCGTGAAGCAAACACCAAACTCCCATTGCAGCAGCTAGAAAGACCATGAAAAATGGAGGATGACCACATGGCTTCAGAGTCCACACAGGAAGACACTTAGCCCCGATTGGCCACAGTTTACATACAAAGAGAGAATTCTGCACTACTGCCTCATGTTCATTAAAGAATAAGAAAACATGTGCTCCAGGTTACATAGATGCAGACCCAGCTTTGATGGTCTCACTGCAAAGGAAGCTAAAGCTCCTGACTACAACATATATATCCAGTGCCCAAACTCAGAGGCAGTTTCTCATAAGTCTTCCGGTCAGCAGAGCACCATGTTTGTGAAGTGTTTACCCTGTCCCTTACTTTGGAAACTCTTCTACCACCCCCAAAGTTGTGAACTCCTGAGCATATTCCATTCCAGATAAGTATTTATAGATTTTCTATCTCTTCTCCTCTAATTGTGTCTAACTTGGGGCGAAGGTAATGTCAAGGCATTGTTCTTGATGAGAGTGGGATGATTATTTTAGCACATATTTGCCTAAACATTGGATTGATTTTCCTAATTTTCATTCGAAATACTGAATCACTCCCACTAACCCATACCCTACTAGACTCTATATTCTGACTCCTAATCCTAACATAATGGAGAAAAATAACCCAAAATGAATAGGCATACAAGCATTTCAGAGGAGGCATGGTGTATAATTGGACTTGCCTTTTGCATTATGTAGAATTGGAGTTATAAATCTAGTCAATTTTTTGTTGAAATAGTTCTCCATGTGTTTTTTTAACTTTTGTTGTTTGTTGTTCAAAACATTATATAGTTCTTGATATATCATATTTCACACTTTGATTCAAGTGAGTTATGAACTCCCATTTTTATCCAGTATATAGTTTGCAAAATCATATCAGTTACGCATCCATTGATTTACATATTGCCATACTAGTGTCTGTTGTATTTTGCTGCCTTTCCTATCCTCTACTATCCCCCCTCCCCTCCCCTCCCCTCCCATCTTCTCTCTCTACCCCCTATACTGTAATTTATTTTTCCCCCTTGTATTTTTCCCTTTCCCCTCACTTCCTCTTGTCCGTAATTTTGTATAACCCTGAGGGTTTTCTTCCATTTCCATGTAATTTCCCTTCTCTCTCCCTTTCCCTCCTACCTCTCATCCCAGTTTAATGTTAATCTTCTTCTCATGCTCTTTATCCCTACTCTGTTCTTAGTTACTCTCCTTATATCAAAGAAGACATTTGGCATTTGATTTTTAGGGATTGGCTTCCTTCACTTAGCATAATCTGCTCTAATGCCATTCATTTCCCTGCAAATTCTATGATTTTGTCATTTTTTAATGCTGAGTTAAACTCCATTGTGGCCTCTGGCGTGCGCCCAGGTTTCCGTTCCTGTCTTCCTGTTTGTTAATTTCTGGCCTATTTATTGTTGTGACCAGGACCTTAGTCAATGCCTTAGTCTGTCTTTTGCATCTCTCATCTTCCCTTTGCTCCCTTTCTTTCTCTTTGTTTCTCTCATATAGTATACTTTCTCGGCTTCTCTGACTAAATCTCCCAAAGTCATATCTTGTGATCCCTCTAAGAGTTGTAACTTTCTTTTAATATCCAGGGCAGCTTGCCCAATGAAGGCCATCATGACAGATGCCTTTTGATCCTCTGCCTGAGGATCAATAGGGGCTCGAGCCTTTGACTGAGGGGGAAACCTGTCCTCAGGGAAGACTTAAAAAAGCGGAGCTTGCGATTGCCTCAGCAGACACCACCGAAAGACAGATCCAGGAGGAGAGTGGGGATGACACATGGTGAGTGACCCACCATGGGACAAGCAGTTTCGTCACATGATTTGTTTTTGTCAGGCCTCAAGGAGGCCCTCAAGACATAGGGGGCACATGTTAAGAAAAAGGACTTAAAATTATTCTTTTCATACATAGGAGAATTGTGTCCATGGTTTCCCCCTGAAGGGTCCATTGATGGTAGAAAATGGCTTAGAGTAGGAGACTGTTTAAACCATTTTTTTTGTTGTTGTTGAAGAAAAAGTCCTAGAACAAAGGTATATTAGACCTTTTGTAGACATTAATATTTTATTAGATTTTTAAACACCTAGAAAAATTTGTAAGTTTAAATTTAAAGACATTTATATTTATCTGTTTATCCAATTTAAATTGAACCATTTAAATCACGTGAATTAAAGATCTTTGGATCCACTTTGAAATAGTAAGCTTGCCTTAATTTGATTTTAATTGGAGTCAGTGGTCTTTTCTTGCATCCTGGTGTAATATTTTGTAGTTTCCCATCGAGATGACCCTGCCCCAATAGATCACAAGACCAGACTACTGGAAATTCTGAAGCTGGCCTTCCCTCCAGGGCTCCGGCATGAAGAGGCAATTTCCAAGGCCTTGGTGTGAGATTTTGGTCCAGGGAGCACTGCAGTGAACCACCGCCCTAAAACTATTAGCAAGCACATGGTGGAGGAGGCCTCCATAGGTAACTGGCGCCTATATAACATCTGATATCCGGTTAAGGGAGATCTCTTCTGATGACAGAGTGGTGTCCTGGGGAGACACACATATACTCCTGTCTGGTACAGTAAGGAGAATCATTCTGTCCTCTGTTATGTTCTGTAGGGAATTCCTCTGAAAGCATAGAGAGGTGCCAATGGGCACGCAGGAGCTCCTATCCCAGAGCTTTAGCAAGACGTTGCATAGTTCCTCTGTTTTTCTGTTTCTGCGCTGGTTTTCTGTTTTTTTGTGTGTTTTGTTCTGTGTTTCATATGTTTTTTTTTTTTTTGGTTTGTTTTAGTGTGTTTTGTTGTGTGATTTCTGTGGTAAAACTTAACTGAAAATGGGTAATAAAGCAAGTAAACTGACACCCATTTGGACTGTGTTTTAAAGAACTGTGATGAACTTTAATACCCTTTGTTAAGCAGGATGAGAGAAACCCCTAGCTGGCTGCCTGGAGCACACCCACTGCAGAGGGCAATGCCTGCTGGGGACCTAAGAACTGAGTATCTCCCAGGTTAACACGTGAAACTCCTTAAAACCCCTTGTCCCTTCAGATCGATAGAATCACAACCATTGGGCAGAGACCCCTGTTTTTCTCCTTTGTTAGCAAAGCAATAAATCTCCCTTTTTCTTTTTCTCAAACCCTGTCCTCATTATTAAATTGGTATTAATTGGCTTCAAAATCAGGAACCAAACTTGAAGTTACAATTTTTGGTACCCCCCACACCCCGGAACTCTTTGAGAGCTGACTACTGAAATGTTAGGAGACGGAGCGTGCTTGGGGTGAAACCGAACAAGAGGAGCTAATCCTGTAAGTGAAAGGAGGGACTGAGGGACTTCCAGCAGCTGCCCAAGCCCTGTTGCTTCAGAGAATTACCTACTTCCTTCCCTGCACTGTAAGGATTTTGCCATCTCTGTTTTCTTAAAAAAGAGAAAAAGAAAAAGGGGACACTAAATACAGTAAAGTCACCATGGAGACCCTTGATTTTACATTTCAGGTTGTCCCTCTGTGAAAACATCTGGTTCCCTTGTGGGAAAATCTATGGTGCCACTGGTGTAGGAGATTTTTCTCTTATCTGCTCTGGTTTAAAGGCTTCTGTCTGTAAGCCATAGTCTGGAGCTCCTTTCAGTCTGTCTTGTGTCTTTGTTTCTGGCCCTTTAAGACATGTGCAATAATGTGTTGATATTATAAATCATTTCTTGGGAATGATCTTAGCTGAATGTGTATCTAAATGATGATGTTTTATTGTAACAATCTGGCATCTGAATGGGTTTTTGAAGCATTGCACAATCTTGCAGTTAAAAGTCGGGTTTAGGAAATTGTTTAGTTTATGATTTCAGATAATTCATGGCAGAGAACTTAAATACTTAGGATGGAAAACTAGAGAACTCTACTTCCAAGTTGGCAAGTAACTTCCCAATCATTCAGGCTTTTTTTTCACCAATTTTTAATTGGGTAGCCTGGGAAAATGTCACTGTGTCTACCAGTGCATTAATTTGGACAAGGATAGTAAATCATAGTATGGTATCTGTTGACAAAACAAGATATAAAGATGTAAAATTTTGTAAACTGTGTCTTAAACTTGTATCATAAAATTTTGTGAATTTTGTCTTAAAATTGTATTATAATTTTCAACATCTGAACCTGAAAATTATGGTTGAAATGCCTTAGGCCTGAGGTGTCTGCTCAGAATAGCAGCTTTTTCCTGCTCCTTCCAGACCTCAGCCAGGACTTATGTTGAATGGCAAATGAAAGAGGCCTGCAAGCTCAGTAGGAGAGTGATCTGAGGCCTAAAAAAAATTAAATTGTATGGTATTTACTAATTAATGGCCAGTCAATTTTTCTAGGACTCTTATTTTTTCCTTAGATTCTTTATTTTTTTTTGAGCTCATGATTTTGATCCTAAAGACCTAGGATGATGTTTTTCTGACCAGTTCTATCTTTGACTAACTGTGTAGTTTTTGAAACATTGCAATGGATATTTCACCTGGAAAATCTACAAGGCCTTTACTATTATTATGTGTGCACAATTTTGTTATGTGTTGTATGTCTATATATTCATATGTTCGTATATCATATATATGATACACAAATTAACATTTATAAAGAGCACTCATTAAAACAAAAACGCTCATAAAAACAAATTTTAAAAAGTGGATCCAAAGATCTTTAATTCAAGTGATTTAAATAGTTGAATTTAAATTGGATAAAGAGATAAAAATAAATGTCTTTAAATTTAAGCTTACAAGTTTTTCTAGGTGTTCAAAAATCTAATAAAATATTAATGTCTACAAATGTTCTAATATGCCTTGGTTCTAAGACTTTTCCTTCAACAAAAAAATGGTTTACACTGTTCAATATATTTGTCTAATATATTGATAAATAAGTAAAGTAAATTTGATATGGGATTACTCATTCATGAGTACTTTTGTTAGATATCTGATTGATTTACTAAGGTCTGTATAAGTTTGTACTAATGTCTGTATAAGATTGTAATAATCAGTCATGTGTTAAAGAGACAAAAATTTCTTAAAACATAAGTTTACCCATAACATTGTGTTTATTAAGTTTTATTTTTTCTAGAGCAAGCAACCATAAAAATTAAACAACTGATTAAATAAGAACTGTTATTTTAGAGCACTGTACTGCCATTTATTTAAAAGCTAAACTTGGTTAATGTAGAAACTTCAATGTAATTGTGATGCTATTAATGTGCTCATATCTTTCAGGTATACGAATCTGTAAGGTAGAAACTTTAAAAGAGCATTATTTCAAGCTGGTGTTCTGAAGTTGTATGGTAAAAAAATATATTGGGCATTCATTTACTTCTTATCAATAAGATATGTAAAGTTGTATGTTACTTTTTACATTGGGGAACAATTTAAATGTATTTTTATGTTAATGAGAGTCTAATCTATATAAAGGTTAAAAACTTTCAGCCTTTCTTAAATTCATGTTTTAAATGTGATATCATATGGTGTTAACTAATGTTCATGTGACCTCAAATAATATATGTAATCTTTGTAAAATGATATTTAAAAAAACAAAGATCATCTTTAGAAGTAAAACACTTAAGTTTTATAAAGAGCCCTGCCTTACCTGAGATAAGGCTCTGTGTCCCATCTTACTATATGTGAGAATGACTACGAAAGCAGTAGGTCAGATATTATTTCATTTAAAGTTATGTTCAAAAGTTGTTTTTTTTTTTCTGTCAAGATTTCTAGGATCTCAAACAGGGGATATAATGTATAACTCAGCTTAAAACTTCAGGGTAGCTATTACACGAACTAAGTATTTTTACTCTTGTTAAAAAATTTTATTTTGTAATTTCCTTATAAGTGATCTAAAGATTCCTTGTTAGTGTTTTACAGAAGTGTTGCTTTAAGAACACAACATGGGTTAATTTAAGATAATAAGTCATCACCTACAAGACAGACAGAATAATACAGATCCCAGTTAATAAAAAAGATAAATAATTATAAAGTTATAGACATTAAAGCCCAGTACTCTTAATATAAGGCTGTTAAAATTTATTTGCTGGATGATTAAGATTAGTATTTATATTAAAGTTACATGAAAAGGGACAAGAAAACCAATATTTGGCTCTTGCCCTCTGAGTCAGTCTGAATCCAGGGAACAAGGGACTTCTCAAAGACCTTTGCAACTCTGGGCCTCATATCTTCCCAATTAGGGAGATTAATGAGACCCCTGGAGAACAGAAAGCCAATCAGTGCATTTGCTAAGAAGAGGAGAGTCATCAGAGAAGGGAGACATCCCTGATGCTTCCAAGGGTAGCCACATGGTCAAGCAAGACCTGGACCCACCTAGCGCAAATGGCACTAGCAGAACTGAGAAGCTGCTCTCAAGTTTCCCCAGGAATGACTCCCATAAAAGCTCAGCTGACTGTTAACAATAGATAGAAACAAAAGTCAGTTTGACTGTTTCATGATAAACACTTAGGAAAGACAGTTAAACCCAAAATACAGCCATTCCTGGGCATTTTAAATAATAATATTAATAATAATAATAATAATTTTTTATACACATTATGTTAGCCTCCCAAAATAAGTAAGACTGGAGGCTATAAAGAAGGATTCCCAGAAAGGAATGCCTGATAACTATAAAAAGAGACTATCAAGAGGAGCTGCCAGAGGCAGAAATTTTTAGTTTAAGGCCTACAGATATTCCTAACCTACAGGTAGGGTTGGTGTTTGCTAGTACGATTATCCAGCCCTGAGTAACAGAATTAAAGGTTTCTCTATTACACACAGAGGTCATACTAGTAAAATGATTTTGCAAGATAAGATGATATTAAATCATTAAACTGTATCTTATGGAGAGGGATAACTGTAACACTAAATGTTAAATATTAAGTTGACAGTCCTGATAACTGGGAATATTAAAGCCTGCTGAGGGAACTTCTATACAGTGACATGTTCCAGCTGCTGCAACATTTTTTCAGTACTCAAGGTTCTTGTTTATCACACAGAAGAACCCATCCCCAGATGAATTTACAACCTGTTCTTCCCCAACCAGACTTCAAAACGAACTGATTTCTAAAAGGCAACTCATGTTCCTCAACTGACTTCTAAAAGGCAATTCATGTCCCTTATACTGTGCCCACTCACGTCACTCTCTCTCAGCTCAGAAGAAGCCAAAATGAGTGACGCCTCTCGTCTTATAACTATGGAGCCAAAAATAAATAGAATATCAATATAAGTAATTAATTAAGTCAGGTAAAACCAGGAATCCAATTTTGGGTGAGTTCTAAAAATTTGGAGACTGTTACCTGAGGGATTAAAATTCCCTCATTGCTCTTTCCCTACCCTATCAAAAATTTGGAAGGGACATATTAAAAAAGGGGGAATGATTTGCATTTCTCTGACTGCTAGAGATGGTGAGCATTTTTTCATATACTTGTTGATTGATTGTATGTCCTCCTCTGAGAAATTTCTGTTCAGGTCCTTGGCCCATTTGTTGATTGGGTTATTCGTTATCTCATTGTCTAATTTTTTTAGTTCTTTGTATATTCTGAATATTAGCGCTCTGTCTGAAGTGTGAGGAGTAAAGATTTGTTCCCAGGACGTAGGCTCCCTATTTACCTCTCTTATTGTTTCTTTTGCTGAGAAAAAACTTTTTAGTTTGAGTAAGTCCCTTTTGTTGATTCTAGTTATTAACTGTTGTGCTATGGGTGTCCTATTGAGGAATTTGGAGCCCGACCCCACAGTATGTAGATCATAGCCAACTTTTTCTTCTATCAAACGCCATGTCTCTGATTTGATATCAAATTCCTTGATCCACTTTGAGTTAACTTTTGTGCATGGCGAGAGTAAGGGATTCAGTTTCATTTTGTTGCAAATCTCACTCCAGTAAGATTGGCAGCCATTAGGAAGTCAAACAGCAACAAGTGCTGGCGAGGATGTGGGGAAAAGGGTACTCTTGTACATTGCTGGTGGGACTGAAAATTGGTGCGGCCAATTTGGAAAGCAGTATGGAGATTTCTTGGAAAGCTCGGAATGGAACCACCATTTGATCCAGCTATTCCCCTACTCGGTCTATTCCCTAAAGACCTAAAAAGAGCACACAATAGGGACACTGCTACATCCATGTTCATAGCAGCACAATTCACAATAGCAAGACTGTGGAACCAACCTAGATGCCCTTCAATAGACGAATGGATAAAAAAAATGTGGCATTTATACACAATGGAGTATTACTCTGCATTAAGAAATGACAAAATCATAGAATTTGGAGGGAAATGGATGGCATTAGAGCATATTATGCTAAGTGAAGCTAGCCAATCCCTTAAAAACAAATGCCAAATGTCTTCTTTGATATAAGGAGAGTAACTAAGAACAGAGTAGGGACGAAGAGCATGAGAAGAAGATTAACATTAAACAGGGATGAGAGGTGAAAGGGAAAGGGAGAGAGAAGGGAAATTGCATGTAAATGGAAGGAGACCCTCAGGGGTATACAAAATTACATAAAAGAGGAAGTGAGGGGAAAGGAGAAAAATTTAAGGGGGAGAAATGAACTACAGTAGAGGGGGTAGAGAGAGAAGAGGGGAGGGGAGGGGGGAGGGGGGATAGTAGAGGATAGGAAAGGCAGCAGAATACAACAGACACCATAATGGCAATATGTAAATCAATGGTTCTGCAACTGATGTGATTTTGCAATCTGTATATGGGGTAAAAATGGGACCTCATATCCCACTTGAATCAAAGTGTGAAATATGATATCTCAAGAACTATGTAATGTTTTGAACAACCTACAATAAAAATTAATTTAAAAAATATTAAAAAGCAAAAAAAAAATGGGGGGGGAATGATAAACCCAACCTGATCATTTATTAAAATTGGGAGCCATCTTGCCACAAAGTCATGAAAAGATAATTTTGCTTTCCTATAAATTACAGCAAATTCTGAATCTGCTTGGAATGCCTGTCAGTGCCTTGAACTCACCCATGCCTGGCTCTCTGACCAGATAGCAGCCCTCTCTGAAAATTTAGTGACACCTCATAAATATTGGCCTTCTCTGGCCAGACAACGACTCTCGTGAGTCTCTAATGGTCCTCATAAATTCTGATGATGGGGACAGCAAAAAAAAAAATTGTAAACTAGCAATAGCGTGATGCTTCTCCGAGTTCTGTTATCTGTAACCCCCCTTTTGTGTAACTTACTGGACTATAAAGCTGGGCTGTAGGAAAGGTGGGGTTGCTGTCTTGTTTCTGCCATTTTGAGAGGGATAGGCAGCTCAGCCAGTGGAAAAATAATAAGCTTGCTATAATTTGATTTTAATTGGAGTCAGTGGTCTTTTCTCCTGTCCTGGTCAAACAGGTAAACACTCCACAAACATTTAGCTCTGCCGGCCTAAAACTTATTGAGAAACTCTCTCTGACCTTGGGCACTTGAAATATATGTTGTTTTCAGGAGCTTTAGCTTCTTTGTAGTGAGACCATCAGAGCTGGGTCTGCATCTATGTGACCTGGAGGACATGGTTTCTTATTTTCCAATGAACATGAGGCAGGAGTGCAGAATTCTCTCTTTGTAGGGAAACTGTTGTCACTGAAGGCTAAGTGTCTCCCCATGTGGTATGTGAAGCCATTTGCGCATCTTCCACATTTCATGGTGTTTCTTGCTGCTGCACTGGGGGTTTAGTATTTGCTTCATGAAATATAAGGAGATCAACAGGGACTCAGTGCTGGAGGGATTTCTCACACGTGTGGTGGGTCAGGGTCTCCAGGAGAATCCACCAATGAGGCTTATATCCCACATAGCTTGCCCCCTCAACCATTGCAACCTGATTCTGAACACGGCCCTGAAACCTCTAAATATAACAAGATGCCTTTATATGAAGAGATCAGACATATAGGGATTACTGGCTGCACCATGTCTGCCACAAGACATTTGGAAGTCAATGGCAGATCCAAATGGCCCCAGCAGAGATATTTTATGACACAACTGCACACCACAGCTCTGGGTCACTACTCAGCAGGCGCCAACATACAGGATTCTTTCTTCTACACCATTTTCATGAAACCCAGTCAATCAAGGAACTCTCTGGTACACTCATGATCAGCAACTGGACATCCAAATGTTCTTCAGTGCCACTTGGTCATAAGAATTTCAAAAATTTCATGGTATTTATCTAGCCATTTTTCAAGGATGAAGTTGGATGCACTGTGAGTTTCAATTCTTTCAGGAACCATTAAATGGTGAGGAATTTCATTTCAATGAAAGCTCTGGAGGACTCTCACAGGCAAGGCTTCCCATGGAGTGGCCAAAAGGTCACATGAAGCCAGGCCCATTGAGGTCTACAATGCTAGGTCCATGTGTGTTTTGAATCTCAACTATGGTTGCCAAGTCTTTCAGAATAAAATCATGTGATATCGTAGCTGAGATTCCCAGTGTTCTGTGGAGAGCCACCTGGGCCTATATCTCAGTTTCCAATGGGGACTCTCATGCGTGGCCTCCTGAAATCCCAACACAATTCATGGCAATTCTTCTCTGAGGTCAGGTCCAGAACGCAGTCTCTAAGGGGAATCACACCAAAGTTCAAGCCATGGTGGACACAGTTATGTCTTCCAACTGCCACACAAATGACCACAATTAAAACCAAAACACTTTCACATAGCCCTCGTCTTCTTCCATGTAGACACTCATCAAATCCTCTGGCTGGACGTTTCCAAAAGGGGTGAAGTCCAAGACCCTGTCCAAAATATGCTCCCTCGCCCCTATGTTGCCTAAAGTCAGTGTGGCCTAAACACCTTTCCTGTGAACCAGGAGTGATCAAATAGGCCTGACCTTATTACTGCTCCACTTCTCCAATTTGAGGCCTACTGACTGCCAGGTATAAATTCTTTATATGAATGGGAGTCATGAAAAAACCCAAGCATCTATGGTCTAGCCTTTGCAGGCCAGGATGGAGGTCAGGAACCTTACAGAAGATGGCGAGAGACTTCATACACAATGACTGCTATTTTGACCATTTTGTATTTGTAGCACACATGGAATCTTACCTTAGATCCATCAGGTGTTAAGAATCTAAGCAGCAGCCTCACACAGGTTCACGAGGCTGATTCAGACACATCCCTTTTGGAAGCAATTAAGCAAAGAGCCACAGGTGATGCCCATTCATTTCCATTTGAAAACTGTTTTCTTAAGGCTTCACAAAGGGGTGGCCTGAGGCAAAGACCTTCCTGACATTCAGGGCAATGAGGCAATAGGTAAGCAAATGGCCCAAAGCAAGGATTCTCCACTGAGACTTTACTGGTCACATTGATATCTGAGTTTTCTGAGATCCTCCCATTCCCTTCAGTTATCATGTACATGGCCATGTCACAGTGCTTGGAGGTGGTACATATCTTGGACACAAAACCATGAGCCAATTCTTGAGAGTGGCCAGAATTCAGGAAGAAAACAGAAACGTAGTAAGACAGTAGGTGTTGCCCATCCATAAGGCAAGTCACAGTCCATGCGTTAATTGGGCAGGATGAATGCTGGGAAGCTTTCTACAAGACAGGAAACATCCATTGATGCATTTTCTTTTCTAATGTCTACAACCACGGACACAGTGGGAGAAACAGACATAGAAACACTCGCCTTGTCAAACAATTTACTAGAAAAAGTCCATTCCAATCCAAACAAACCACCTTTCCTACCTATTCTCAGAACATGAGACAAAACCACACACTCACACCCACACCCACAAAGGCACCTCCTTCCCCCAAGTAGGTTTGTAACTATCCAGAGTGTCCTTTGACTGGTGGGTCATACTATGTTCCCCTGATATGGCCTATCCATTCTCAGATCTGGTCTCCTTGGCCAACTCTGTGACGTTGTCAGGAGCATGTGGAGAGCCACTACCTACTTTCTCAGGAAAGGTCCCTGGCATGTGGCCATCCTCACATCAGTAGGTACCAAGAAAGACTGACTCTGTCCTTAGTAACACCAAACAAGTGAGCCCACTGGGACTGGGACTTGGATTGGCTCTCAGTGCCTGGCTTCCTGGATCCCAAGTTTAAAGTGTTCCATCACCAAGGAAGTGAGTTGGTTACTTCCTTCAGGAATTTAATGAGGTCACTGCCTTGGCAAACACATTGTCCTAACAGTTGCTTCCAATGGTTCCATGAGATGGAGGCTGCCCCTACTTCCTGTGACATTTTCACAAGTTAGAATGATATATAAATCAAAGGCACCAAGAAACAGCGCTCCACAAAGGCCTGGTTTGGTCCGTCTCCTGTACATTAAGAGAGAGGCTGATTCAGCCACATCCCTTCATCCTGACCAGGTTTTTTGGCAATGGAAGATGACTTTTGCTCTCTCAGGTCCTTCATAGCTGCCTACATCTTCTTCAGGGATCATTTCTGCATGGACCTTTGAGGTTCTCAGCAAGTGGAAGATCCCCTACATCCCTATATTTTAAGGCCAACTCTGTCCCTGCTCTTCTCTAAAGTTAGATTGAGAGATCACTGTGTGGTTACGGTTAATAACAGTTTCGATTTGGGTTAGGAATCATTCTGCAGGATGAATAATGGTATTGGGAATCTGTGATATTTATAAGAATATAGACGTGAGTTAAAAGTATGGAAACAGAAATCTAGGTAAGATTTGCATCCCAGAAGGGCATTGAGACCTTCATTGGGATACTTAGAAATGTTATACTTTCTGCACAAATGTCTCAGATAAATCCATACACAATGGCATAGGACGTTGTACCTTGGATGATTGAATGTCGAAGAGAACCTCCAGTCAAAAATGGATAGTCGGTGGAATTAGGAAGATAGTCAGTAGGTTTAGAAAGAAGGGTGAGAATAAGATTTGGAAAAAAGTTCTTTACCAATAGGGTTTCGGTTAGAGAGTGAATATTAATGTCAGCCCATGTTAAGTGTCAGTCACAATAATGAATTTGGGAAAATATGTAGGAAAAGAGATATCAATAGAGACCTTAGGAAATCAGGCAAATTATTAAGTGAGTCATAGGATTAGGCATTTTAAACAGGGTTGAGGTTGAATATATAACCTTAGGAAGAAAGAAATATGTAGTCACCAATAGAATTGACATTTGAGAGCATTAGGCAACCTGGACATGAATGTTTTTAGTAATTCATGCTCACTTTCCATTTAGGCTTTGTTGAAAATAAATAAAATAGGTACTTGTCTCTTCCTGTTTTTCTGTATGCTTAAGAAAACACTCTTGAAATCTTGAAAACTTTTTGCTAATCTTGTTCCCAGAATGTGCTGTCCCCAACTGCCAAACTGCAGAATGTACATCCTCACCCGTTTACATGCAAACCACCCACTTGCCCTGACCCATCAATAAACTTCCCTCCCTGCCCTCTTCAAGAAAAGTATATAAGCTCTGCTTAAGCTGTTCTCAGTGCTCTCTGCTCTATTCAAGTGAGGTCTGAGCCCCAGAATTTTGGGTGCTTTGCTGTTGCATGAGACAGTGTCTTGGTGGTCTCTTCCTCCAATGGTCGCCTGACCATTACATCTGAGGGCCCCAGCGAGTTCCAGCAGCGTTGGACGAAAGACCCCCAATAGGCTCATCTCAGGTTAAGTAAGGCGCCACTTTCTTGTTTCAGGTTTCAGGTTAGGGATGGGCAAAATGGCTATTGGTGATGAGCATGAGCTCTCTCTGACGGTGGCTGACAGAAGTGTCACAGAGCCACAGGCCACGTCTCTGGGGGACGCCCCAGAGAACTCGGGAAACCGAGTAACAATAGTCTCCTAAACTCAGTGATATTTTGTTTTGGATTCGGTATTGTCAGCCCATCAGGTTTTCCTGGCTACTCAGTCCTGTTCTCAGTATTGGACGTCCATTGCCTGTCTTTATTGTCTTGTCTTGTCTGTGTCGTGTGTCATTGCTTTCACTATTTGTGTATCTTTCATATGGGACAGAGCACTTCAATGCCTCTGTCCCTGAACCTTGATCACTGGACCAAAGTCTGCTTAAAGGCTCAGAATCTTCTTTTTTTCAGTAAAACGTCAGATCTGGAAGACTCTATGTGTCTCAGAATGACCCACCTTTGGAGTCGGATGGCCCCCAGAAGGATCTTTCTACTTCACACTAATTCAAAAACTCAGAGATATTGTCTTTCAGCCGGGGCCACATAGCCATCCAGATCAACAGCAATATATCTTTAGTTTGCAGGACCTCTGCAAATCTCTTCTTCCATGGTTGAAGCCTTTCCTTGTCCCTGTCCCCGCTCCTACTGGTTCTCCCACTTTTCTATCTCTCAAACCCTCTGCTCCCCCTCCTCCACCCTCTGTTGTCCCTGAGTCTCAAGACTCTACTGGACTCTCTTCCCCCTCCTTATGCCCTGCCCTTGTCCTCCAACCCCAAACACCCTCTAAGTGATTCCCCTGCTGCTGACTCAGACTCTCCACCATTGGAGGAATATAGGCCAGCCCAGCGCCCTCCAGGTGACTACCCCACGGCACACACAGCCCCTCCTTCCTTGGAGGTAGCTGGCCCGGCCAAAAGAACACAAAGTACTCGCCGGGGGGGTTAAACTTTGAAGTGGATACAGGGTAAGTATACTCAGCCCTTAAGGCCCCATTGGGCCATCTATCAAACAAAAAGGACTCTAGTTCAAGGGGCTAATGGCAGTAAATATGGGGCTTAGACAACTAAGAGGACCATGGACCTGGGGAAAAAAAAAATCCATCACTCGTTCCTAGTAATCCCAGAATGCCCGACCCCATTGATGGGCACACATCTGCTCAAAAAGCTCCAGGCCAGAATAACTTTTAACCCTGAAGGCCCCCAAGTGAAATTTCTAAATTTTTCAGTAAAAACTCCTATAGTCACGGCTTTTACTATGTCAGTAGAAGATGAACATCAACTTGTCAAACCCCCCAAGACTGATCAAACAGGCAAGCTACCCCGGAAATGGATAACAGATTACGCAGATGCCTAGGAAAAAAACTGCTGGGTTACACGTAGCCATGAAACATCCTCCAATAACAGTGGAGTTAAAAACTTCAGCCCCCCCATCAATGTCAAAAAATATCCTCTGAGCAAAAAAGCTAAAGATGGGATAAGGCCCCATATTCAGAAATATCTGGCCTTAAGGGTCCTAAGGCCCTGTCATTTGAACTGGAACACTGCCCTGTTACCAGTATAAAAATCCAGGAACCGGGGACTATCGCACCGTTCAAGACCAAAGAGAGATCTACAACAGAGTGCAGGACATTCACCAAACAGTACATAATCTGTACAATCTGCTTAGCACTCTGAACCATGAGCGGAAATGGTATACTGTTCTGGACTTAAAAGATGCTTTCTTTTGCTTGCCTCTGCATAAAGATAGTCAGTTGCTATTTGATTTCGAGTGGGTAGACCCAGAAACCGGGACGTCTGGTCAACTAACATGGACTAGACTCCCACAGGGGTTCAAAAACTCCCCCACTCTCTTTGATGAAGCCCTCCACAGAGACCCCAACAACTTCAGAACTATGCACCCTGACGTCACCCTGCTTCAATATGTCGATGACCTGCAACTGGCAGCCAACACCAAGAAAAACTGTGAGTCTGGAACCCAATTATTATTATACGAGCTTGCTCAACTCTGGTATAGTGCTTCTGCCAAAAAAGCCCAAATTTGCCAGCAAGAAGTAATCTTCCTGGACTATTCCCTTAGGGGCAGTAAGCGATGGCTCACTGAGACCAGAAAACAATCCATTGAGCAGATACCACCCCCATCTAACAGCAGACAACTCAGAGAGTTTCTTGGGACTGCTGGCTTATGCAGCTTATGGATACCTGGGTTTGCGTCCTTATCTGCTCCTTTATACCCGCTGTTAAAGAGAGATGCCCAATTCTAATGGACCCCTGAGCACCAGCAAGCTTTTGATAACATCTAAGGACACTGACACTGAAACCCTCAACTTCACTGAGCCCAGCTTGCATTTTCAGAAAGCCCTAAACTAAGTTAAAAATGTACATCAACTCACTCACCTTGGTTCAAAGAAACTGCAGGCATTCCTGAAGGATCAAGAACAGAGTTTTCCACTAACCGACTCAGAGCGAAAGAAATAACTGAACGGGTAACAAAAGCCTGCCGGGTCTGTCAATTGGTTAATGCTTACCCTTCCAACTTTCCTGCAGGAAAGCACCTACAAGAAACCAGACCAGGACAATTCTTGGAAGTGGACATTACTGAAATTATGCCAGGAAGTTATGGACTTAAATATCTCCTAGTCTTTGTAGATACATTTTCAGGATGAATTAATTGAAGCCTTCCCCCCCCACACACACACACAAAAAAAAAAACAACAACAACAAAATAAATGGCACAAATGGTGGTCAAGAAGATCCTGAAAGATATTTTTCTAAGATACGGACTGGCTAAGGCAATAGGGTCTGATAATGGACTGGCGTTAATTGCCCTGATAAGTCAGGGATTAGCCAGGACCCTGGGGATTAATTGGAAATTACATTGTGCTTATAGACCCCAGAGCTCAGTACAGGTAAAAAAAAAAAAATAATAGAACCATTAAAGAGAATTAACAAAATCAAGCTTAGAGATCGGCATAAAAGATCGATCTATTCTCCTGCTTTATGCACTGTTTCATGCAAGAAATACTCATACTCCTCTGTTTCCTTGTGTAACCTCACCCCCTATGAAATTCTCTATGGTCCCTCCTCCAGTAAGGGACCTAACCCAAACTCTAAGACCTAACGATCCCTTCCACACCCCCTTGCTTGACAGACTTAAAGCTCTTGAAAGAAATCAGCAATATCTGTGGAAACATCTGGCCACTGCCGACCAACCTGGGGACGAGGGGACTCCATATCGATACCAAGTAGGAGACTTCGTCTACATTAGACGACATCAGGTGTCATCCCTGGAACCCCACTGGAAAGGACCATATAAGGTGCTACATATAACACCTACAGTGGTAAATGTAGACGGAATCACTTCATGGATCCATGTCTCTCATCTCTGGCATGCGCCCTGTCCAAAATCTGACTGGAAACTGGAAAAGACTGGTAACACTTTCAAAGTGCGTATTCGCCATGTGGATAAGGCTACAGACTCTCCCCTTGGCCAAGAGTAGTCCTAACCCTCATCAGCCTGTTCAGCAGTAATGGCTGATCACAAATCCTACTGTACAAGAAGTATGGTCTATCTTGCATACAGCTCCTTTAGGGACATGGTGGCCATCTCTCCACCCAGACATTTGTCAGCTGGCTATAGGTCTTTCCTATTGGGATATCCCTGATGAAGGGGATCCAACTAAAATTCCAATAAATCCTTTCCGTATCATAGGTAATAGAAACAAACATTATGGATGTAGGGACACGAGAGCCAGATGCAGGTTGGCTAGCCTAGATTACTATGTTTGCCCAGCGGACTATCAAAGCCACAAACAGACATGGCTGTGTGGGGGAAATGCCGACTTCTTCTGTAAGTCATGGGAATGTGAGCATACAGGGGTGCCTGGTGGAAGCCAAACTCCTCATCAAATTCAATACACAGCATTGGCCATATTACCAATTACACAACCAATACCGATCGCCCCCAGAGGGGTCTCTAGATCCTAAAATTCTCCGTGACCTTTTTAACTTCGGCAAGTGCTCAAAGGGTGGAAGGAAATTCCCCTAAGTGGAGGCATTTTCCCTCCTTCGCTCACATCCTGAACTATGCTTATCCAATAGATCCTCACCCTCAGCTTTCTGCTCCAGACTCTCTGCTGCCACTCCCACCTCAGCAACCTGATTTCTTCCCTCCAATTACTAGATCAAAAACCCAAACCGCCGGTTCTCAGATTATTGCCCCCTTGCTGAGGTAGCAGGTACTGAGGTACCCATCCACCCACTCACTACTCTCTTCTCCTGTCAGTGCCCGCACCAGGTCCCACCAGGTCCTCTTACCAGCTAACCCAAAGCTCAAACCAGCTAAGGAGAGCCCTCAGACCCCTATCCAAGATGTAATGAAAATGGCCTTTAAAGTTGCTCTGTCATCACTGAAAACAGGTTACTAAGAATTTAAAGTCCCTCACAGGCTTTTTGGGATACAAACTCCCATCTTCCCCTCTGCTCTATCTGTTCTACTGCTCAAGTTTTGTTGCCTGGAAAATTCCAAACCCCTTTCCCATTATTCTTTTACATGTCTCCTTCCTCATGCTCAGACCCAAGGTGCTGCTCTCAGACCCGCCTTCCCTGTCTTACCCGTCTATACCAGGCCCACAGAAAAGTCTTAAATGACCTTCTCCAGCAGTCTTCACCATGGCTGACTTTAGGACTTTCAGCCAAAGAGTCCCTATAAAAGAGTTCAATGTAGATAAACTTCCCCTTTTCGTGTTTCCCTGTTCTATTTGGCCACTGGCTGGAAAAATCAGCACTCCTAAGCTAGACTCCCCCTTACTAGTTTTTCACAAAACATGTGAACAAGGCCTCTGGCCTTGAGCTGGGGCTTCACAGACATGGTTACATTTCTAAGATAAATAAGTTACCAAATGAGCTCCATTGTTACAGCTGGCAGTGAGGAAAAAAAAAAGAGAAGAAAAAAGCTCTCCCACTCCAGGTGTCCTTAAAATGTTAACTTGCCCAGAACAGATGAAAAAAACAATAGAAACGAAAACTTCTTTTTGTGAACTTATGCAGACTGTGAACTTCTGAGCCCCTTCCCTTACATGTTGGGTACAAAATTCGGAAACTACCTAAATTTGGAGATCAGGTGACTAATTGATTACAACAGAAGCAATGCCCTCTAAATCCGTTGCAACCAAATAGGTATGTTTCGCTGTCTTCGGTGCTATCTTAGGTGCCTTGAATTGTCCGTCCTTACAACAGTATAATTCTATATACTTAAACATTGTTTATGTTTTCATAAAATGGTCAACAGATGTGATTAATTATGTAATGTTCAGATGTTTCCCAGAGTGCTCTATCATGAGGCAGGTTAATTTAAATATCAAATACGGGGGCATACAACCCGGTTCCTCTGGGAACCTGTATCCCTCACTTTAGCCATCCTATTAGGAAAAGGAGCTGCTGCAGGTGTGGGCACAGGAATCACTGTCCTAGTCCATGTGACACAACAAATGACCCGATGAGAAGCAGCAATAGACCAAAATTTAAAGATATTAAAAACCTCCATCACAGTTTTATAGGAATCTTTAACCTCTCTCTCTGAAATTGTTTTAGAGAACATGCGAGGGTTGGACCTCCTCTTCGTGAGAGAAGGGGGCTTTTGTGCTGCATTGAGGGAAAAAGTTGATTTTATGCCGACCATACTGGAGTTGTAAAAAAATCTATGAGTAAATTAAGAAGACGCCTAGAAGAGCATCAACAAGAGAGAGATGCACAAAAAGGGTGGTTTGAGTCTTTGTTCACACAGTCCCCCTGGTTAACTCCGCTTTTATCAGCCCTGGCCAGTCCATTAATAATCCTCATTTCATTGCTAATTGTAGGACCCTGTTTGCTCAACCATCTAGTTTCCTTTCTACAAGCTTAAATTGGATAAGTTAAACTTATGGTAATCAGACAACAATATACCTCACTAGAAGACATAAAATGTGAGACCCCGCAATGCTCATTTTTATGATTAAAATTAACCAGAATAAGAAGTGGGGAATGAAAGGTTAATAAAATATGTACTTTTAACTTCTTGTTTTTCTGTATGCTTAACAAAATACTGATGAAATCTTGAAAACTGTTTGCTAATCTTGTTCCCAGAATGTGCTGTCCCCAATTGCCAAACTGTTGAATGTACTCCCTCTCCCATTGGCATGCAAACCACTCACTCGACCTGACCCATCAATAAATTTCCCTCCCTGCTCTCACCACGTAAATTGCATAAGCTCTGCTTAAGCTGTTCTTAGGGCTCTCTTCTCTATTCAAGTGAGCTCTGAGCCCCAGCATGCTGGACCCCCAATAAACCCTTTGCTGTTGCATGAGACAGTCTCTTCGTGGTCTCTTTTCCGACGCTCGCCCGACCTTTACATTGGTACAATCATAAGTGTGAACATTCCTATGTGTGTCCAGAATATTACTATAATAAATAATATATGTAGATCAGGTAATAGGAGTTTTTCTTCCACCATTTCTGGGAGCAATATTTTGAAGATATATGAATTAGTATTTTGGGTAGAAATAGGTGTACCATTTGTCTATGAATATAGAGATAATGCATGAATAGACAATACTGTGAATTAATAATATTACTGGTTCCAACTTTAAATAATGGATTGAATTGATATCTGAAAATATACAGGAAACCTTATATTGATATACTACATTTAATCCTACCCATTATACATCTGAATGAAATATTAGGGTTATGGATTTTCATGAAGAGTGTTTGAGTTTTGCTTCAAAAGTGATTATGGAAATTGAAAATAATGTGTTTGGAAAGAAGTCTCATGAAAAGACCAGTCCAGAAACCTGGAGGTATGCATGTGTTCTGAAGCAGAAAGTGATTTAAAGTGAAACAAACGCCTATATATTTGCTAACTTGTGGATGATAAATATATACGATGATGTGCAGAAATTGAAGAAATAGTAATGTACCAGTGTTGAATAAAAATGAACGTTAAAATACACATCATGTCCCATAGGAATCTACTTGAATTGATGTTAAACTGCGTCCGTTAATGTAGAAATATTAGAATTTGTATGCACCATTCACTGAAGTTAGTTTTCAGTACTAGGAAACAAATATGTATTTCAGGTAGATGAGTATTTCTGAGAATAATCTTGTGAAAAGTTGATTATAAATCCACATACATGAACATGAATGAATTCAGGGAGTGTATAATAAGACTCATACATTTCATATTTTGAAAAATCTGGAGAGTATATATATATATATATATATATATATATATATATATACACACACACACACACTCACACAAACTGAGACTATAAAAATAGCAATATATATGCCAATTGAAATTCACCATGAAATATACATCATCCACAGATTCAAAAATATTCATGTTACTGAAGATAGATTTATGTATAATGTTGTTTAACTAGGAAGTTTACCCATACATTGAATTTTCAGTTCCAACAGCATTTAGGAGGAGTAATCTCTTCTCACATTTTGTATCTGCCAAGTCAGCCACCTCACAAGAATGTACGTGTGATACCAGGTAGGATTCTATATGTGCATATAAAAATACATGTGCTGAATAGGCTACAGAGAGAGGGAGACAGGAATTCACATATTTGTTAACTTTAAAAACACATGGATAACTATTTCAACAGAAAATTGACTAGATTTATAACACATACCCTTTTTTTATGCAAAAGGCAAGTCCAACTATACACCATGCCTCCTCTGATCTGCTTGGATTTCTATTCTGTTTGGGTTATTTTTCTCCATCATATTAGGAGTAGTAGTCAGAGTCCAGTAGGTTATGAGTTAGTGTCAGGGATCAGTATTTCAAATGGAAAATAGAATAATGAATCAAATGTGTATGCAAATATATGCTACACAAAAATCTTCCCACTCTCATCCAGAACAAATCCTTGACATTACCTTCGCCTGAAGTAAGTCACAATTAGAATAGAAGAGTTAGAAAATCTGTGAATACATATCTTGAGTGGAAAATGCTCAGAGTTCAGAACCTTGGAGATGGTAGAGGAGTTTCCAAAAGTAAGGGACATGGTAAACACTCCTCTAACATGGAGGTCTGCTGGCGTAAAGACATCTTGAGAAACTGCCTCTGAGGTTGGGCACTTGAAACATACGTTATTTTCAGGAGCTTTAGCTTCCTTTGTAGTGAGACAATAAAATCTGGGTCTGCATCTATGTGACCTGGAGGATATGGTTTCTTATTTTCCAGTGAACATGAGGCAGCAGTGCTGAATTCACTCTTTGAAGGTAAACAGTGGCCACTGGGGTCTAATTGTCTCCCCATGTGGACTGTGGAGCCATTTGGTCATCCTCCACTTTTCGTGGTGTTTCCTGCTGTTGCACTGGGAGTTTGGTATTTGCTTCACAAAATACAAGAAGTTCAACAGGGACACAGTGCTGGAGGGAGTTCTGTCACGTGTTGTGGGTCAGATTCTGCAGGAGAATGCAACAACCAGGCTTCTTTCCCACATACTTTGCCCCCTTGTCCATAGCAACTTGATTCTGAACATGGCCCTGAATCCTCTCCATATAAAAACATGCTTTTACATATTCGGGTCTCCTGGCTGCACCATGTTAGTCACAAAAAATTTGGAAGCCAATGAGAAATCCACATGGCCATAACACAGATGTATTATCACACAACTGCAGACCACTTCTCTAGGCCCAATACTCTGCAGGCTCTAACTTGCTTGCCCCCATGTCCATAGCAACTTGATTCTGAACATGGCCCTGAAATCTTTCAATATAAAAACATGCTTTTACATATACAGGTCTCCTGGCTGCACCATGGCAGTCACAATGAATTTGGAAGCCAATGGCAGAACCACATGGTCACAACACAGATGTATTATCACAAAACTGCACACCATTTCTAAAGGCCAACAACTCTGCAGGCTATAACTCAATGGCATCTCTGTTCTACACCATTTTCATGAAACCCAGTGAATTAAGGCAGGGTCTGGTACACTCAAGATCAACAACAGGACATCCAAAGGTTCTCCAGTGCCACCTGGTCATGGGAATTTTAAAAATTTCATGGTATTTATCTGGCCATTTTTCAAGGATGAAGTTGGAGGCACTGTGGGTTTCAATTCATTCAGGAACCATTAAATGTTGAGGAAGTTCATTTCAAAGAAAGCTCTGGAGAACTCTCACAGGCAAGGCTTCCAAAAGAGTGGCCAAAAGGTCACATGAAGCCAGGCGCATTGAGGTCTCCAATGTGAGGTCCATGTGTGTTTTGACTCAAAACTATCCCTGCCAAGTCTTTCAGAATAAAATCATGTGATATACTGGCTGAGATTCCCAGTACTCTTTGGAAAACCACCCTGGGCCTAGATCTCAGTTTCCAAGGGTGACTTTCATGCGTGGCCTCCTAATATCCCAACACTTTTCATGGCAATACTTCTCTGAGGTCAATTCCAGAACGCAGTCTCTAAGGGGAATCAAACCAGAGTTCAAGCCCAGGTTGACCCAGTCATCTCTTCACACCGCCAATCAAATGAACACAATTAAAAACAAAACACTATCACATGGCCCCATCTTCTTCCTTATAGACACTCATCATAACCACTGGTTGGAGCTTTCCATGAGGGGCACATTCCAAAAGAGTGTCCAAAATAAGCTCCCTTGCCCCTCATTTGGCTCAAGTCAGGGTGGGAAGGACACCCTTCCTGTGAACCAGGAGTGATCAAATAGGCCTGTCATTAATACTGCTCCACTTTTCCAATTTGAGGCCTTCTGACTGTGGGGTTTAGATTCTTTATGTGAACTGGAGTCATGAGAAAAGACAAGCACCTCTGCAGAGATTTGAAGAACTCATTTGACCAAAAGGATCGCTATTCTCACTTGATTGATTTCAGGAACCTACAGAGAAAGGCAATAGAATTCATTCACAATGACTGAAATTTTTTGCGAATTTGGTTTTGGTTTCACACATGGGATCTTTCTTTAGATCCATCAGGTGCTGAGAATCTAAGCCACAGCCTCACACAGGGTAGAGAGCCTGATTCAGACACATCCCTTTCCGAAGCAATTTAGCAAGAGCCACAGGTGATGCCCATTCATTTCCATTTGAAAACTGTTTTCTTCAGGCTTCACAAAGGGGTAGCCTGAGCCCAACATCTTCCTGACATTCAGGGCAACAGAACAATAGGTAAGCAAAAGGCCCAAAGCATGGTATCTCCACTGAGATTTTTCTGGTCACACTCATATCTGAGTTTTCTGAGATACTGGCCATTCCCTTCAGGTATCCAGTACATGGACATGTCAAAGACCTTGGAGTTGGTACATATCTTGGACACAAAACAATGAGACTATTCTGGAGAGTTGCCAGAATTCAGGAAGAAAACAGGGACTTAGGAAGGTAGTAGGTTTTGCCAATCCATAAGGCAAGCTGCAGTCCATTCATAAATTGGGCAGGATGAATGCTGGGAATCTTTTTACTACACAGGACACATCCATTGTTGCATTGTCTTTTCTCATGTCTACAACCACGGACACAGTGGGATACACAGACATAGAAACACTCACCTTGTCAAATGACTTACTAGAAATAGTTCACTGAAAATCAAACAAACCGCCTTTCCTACCTATTCTCAGAACAAGAGACAAAACCACACACCCACACTCACAATGACACCTCCTTCCCCTAAGTAGGTCTGTGACTATCCGGAGTGTTCTCTGACTGGTGGGCAATACTATGTTCCCCCGAAATGGCCTGTATTCTCTCAGATCTGGTTTCCTTGGCCAACTATGTGAAGTTGTCAGGAAAAAGTGGTGAGCCACTACCTGCTTTCTCAGGAAAGGTCCCTCTTCAGAGCTCTCCTGGCATTTGGCCATCCTCACATCATTAGGTACCAAGAAAGACTGACTCTGTCCTTGGTAAATCCAAACAAGTGAGCCCACTGGGACTGGGACTGGAACTGCATCTGGGTGCCTGGCTTCTTGGATACCAAGTTCAGAGAGTTCCATCACCAAGGAAATGAGGTATGACACTTTCTTTGGAACTGAATGAGGTCACTGCCTTTGCAACCACTTGGTCCTAACAGTTGCTTCCAAGGGCCCCATGAGATGGAGGCTGCCCCTTCTTCCTCTGACACTTTCACAATTTAGAATGGTATATCAACCATAGGCACACACACAGGCCTGGTTTGGTCCATCTTCTCCACAATAAGAAGAGAGAGGCTGATTCAGACACATCCCTTCATCCTGACCAGGTGGTTTGTCATCGAAGATGACTTTTGCTCTTTCAGGTCCTTCATACCTGTCTACAACTTCTCCAGGTATCATTTCTGCATGGACATTTGAGGATCTCAGCAGGTGGAAGGTCCCCTACTTTTCTGTATTGTAAGAACAACTTTGTCCCTGCTCTTCTGTAAAATGAGATTGAGGGAACAGTGTATGTTTAGGGTTAATAACAGGTTTGATTTCGATTTGTGTTAGGAATCATTCTTCTGGATGAATAATGGTATTGGGAACCTGGTATATTTACAAGAATGTAGAGGTGAAACATAAGTATGGAAACAGAAATCCAGGTATGATTTTAAACCCATAAGGGCATTGGGCCCTTGATTGGGATACTTAGCTTTGAATTATGTTCTGCACAGATGTCTCAGATAATTTGATATACAATGGCATAGGACCTTGTACCTTGGAAGATTGAATGTAGAAGAGAACATCCCTTCAAAAAGGGATAGTCGGTAGGATTAGGAAGATAGTCGGTCGTTTTAGGAAGAAGAGTGAGTATATGATTTGGAACAAAAGTTCTTTAGCAATAGGATTTCAGTTAGAGAGTGAATGTATATGTCAGCACATATGAAGAGCCAGTCACGATGATGAAGTGGGGAAAACATGTAGAAAAGAAGATATCAATAAAGATATTACGAAATCAGGGAAAGTATAAAGTGAGTGAGAGGATTAGACATTTTCAACAGGCTTGAGGTTGAATCTTAGAAAGAAACAAATATGAAGTCACCAATAATATTGACATTTGAGAGCATTAGGCACCCTGGACATGGATGTTTTTAGTAATCTATGTTCACATTTCATTTAGGCTTTGCTTGGTTCAATCATAAGTGTAACATTTACATTTTTGTCCAGAATATTATTGTGATAATATGTATATGTAGATCAGGTGACATAAGTATTTCTTCCACCATTTTTGGTAGCAATATACTGAAGACATAAAATTAGTATTGGGCGTACAAAGAGGTGTACCCTATGTCTATGAATATAGAGATAAAGCATGAATAGACCATACTGTGAATAAGTAATATAACTTGTTCCGACTTAATATAATGGGATGAACTGATATCTGAAAAATTACTGGAAATCTTATATGCATATACAATCATTCATTCCAACCAGTTATTCATCTAATGTCAATATTAGTGTTTTGGTTTATCATGAAGAGTGTGTGAGTTTCACTTCAAAAGTGATTATGGAAATCGAAAATAATGTGTTTGGAAAGAAGTCTCATGAAAAGACCAGTCAAGAAACCCTGACAATACATGTGTTGTGAAGTAGGAAGTGATTAAAGTTTAAAGAAATGCCTACAAATTTGTGAACTTGTGGATGAAATACATATCTTATGATGAGCAAAAACTGAAGAAATAATAATGTACCAGTGTTGAATATAAATGAACATCATATTATATATCATGTCCCATTGGGATCTACTTGCATTGGTGATAGACTGGATCAGTTCCTGTAGAATTATTAACATTTGTATGCACCATTCACTGAAGTTAGTTTTCAGTACTAGGAAACAAATATGTATTTAAGGTAGATGAATATTTCTGAGACTAATATTTTGGAAAGTTTATTATAAATCCACATGCATGAACATGAATGAATTTAGAGAGTGTATATAAGACACATATATTTCATATTTTGAAAAATCTGGAGAGTGTATATATATATATATATATATATATATATATATATATATATATATATATATATATATATACACACACATACCCACACACACACACAAAAAACCACACACAGACATTTAAAAGTAGCAATATATATGCCAATCAAAATTCATCTTTAAATATATATCATCCACAGATGCAAAAATATTTATTTTACTGAACATGAGTTTATGTATAATGATGTTCTACTAGGAAGTTCCCCTATAGGTGGAATTTTCAGTTCCAACAGCAATTTGGAGGAGTGATCTCTTCTCACAATTTGTATCTGCCAAGTCAGCCACCTCACAAAAATGTACATGTGATACCAGGTAGGATTCTATAAGTGCATATGAAAATACATGTGATGAATAGGCTACAGAGAAAGGGAGACAGGAATTCATATATTTGTTTAATTTAAAAACACATGGTGAACTATTTCAATTAAAAATTGACTAGATTTATAACACCTACCATTTATCATGCAAAAGGTAAGTCCAAGTATGCAGCATGCCTCCTCTGAACTGCTTGTATTTCTATTCTGTTTGGGTATTTTTCTCCATCATATTAGGATTAGTAGTCAGAGGATAGTAGGGTATGGGATAGTGTCAGGGATTCAGTATTTCGAATAGAAAATTGAAAATGAATGCAATGTGTATGCAAATATGTGCTACACAAATATCTTCCCACTCTCATCCAGAGCAATGCCTTGACATTACCTTCGCCCCATGTATTACACAATTAGAGCAGAAGAGTTAGAAAATCTGTGAATACATATCTGCAATGGAAACTGCTCAATTTTCACAAATTTGGAGAAGGTAGAGGAGTTTCCAAAATTAAGGGACAATGTAAACTCTCCACAAACATGGAGCTCTGCTGGCCTAAAGAGTTCTTAAGAAACTGCCTCTGAGGTTGGGCACATGAAATATATGTTGTTGTCAGGAGCTTTAGCTTCCATTGTAGTGAGACCATCCAAGCTGGGTCTGCATTTTTGTGACCTTTGTGAGCACATGGTTTCTTGTTTTCCAATGAACATGAGGCAGCCTTGCTAAATTCTCTCTTTGTAGGTAAACTGTGACCAATGGGGGCTAAGTGTCTCCCCGTGTGCACTGTGAACCCATTTGGTCATCCTCCACTTTTCGTGCTGTTTCTTGCTGCTGCACTCGCAATTTGGCATTTGCTTCATGAAACAAGGAGTTCAACTGGGACACAGTGCTGGAGCGAGTTCTGTCACGTGTGGTGGGTCAGGGTCTGCAGGAAAATGCACCAACCATGCTTCTATCCCACCAGCTTGCCTCCTTGAGCATAGCAACCTGATTCTGAACATTGCCCTGAAACTCCTACATATAACAAGATGCCTTTTCAGAGAAGGGTCTGCTGGCTGCACCATATCAGTCATAATCCATTTGGAAGCCAAAGGCAGATCCACATGGCCAAACCACAGATTTTTTATCACACACCTGCCCACAACTTCTCTAGGTCCACTACTCAGCAGGCTCGAACTTACTTGCATCTCTTTTCTATACCATTTTCATGAAAACCAGTCAATCAAGGCACCTTCTGGTATATTCATAATCAGAAACAGGACATCCAAAGGTTTTCCAGTGCCACCTGCTCATGGGAATTTTAAACATTTCATGGTATTTATCTAACCATTTTTAAAGGATGAAGTTGGAGGCACTGTGGGTTTCAATTCATTCAGGAACCATTAAATGTTGAGGAAACTCATTTTAATGAAAGCTCTCGAGAACTCTCACAGGCAAGGCTTCCAAAAGAGTGGCCAAAAGTTCACATGAAGCCAGGCCCATTGAGGTCTACAATATGAGGTCCATGTTTGTTTTGACTCTCAACTATTGCTGCCAAGTCTTTCAGAATAAAATCATGTGATATCCTGGCTGAGATTCCCAGTGCTCTGTGGAAAGCAACCCTGGGTCAAGACTCATTTTCCAAGGACTCCATGCGTGGCCTCCTAAAATCCCAACACAACTCATTGCAATACTTCTCTAAGATCAGTTCCAGAATGCAGTCTCTAAGGGTAATTACGCCAGAGTTCCAGCCCACGTGGACCAATTCATCTCTTCCAACTGCCACACAAGTGACCACAATTAAAACCAAAACACTCCCACATGGACCTCATCTTCTTCCATATAGACACTCATCATTACCTCTGGCTGGAGGATTCTATGAGGGGCACAGCCCAAGACAATGTCCAAAAGAAGCTTCCTTACCCCTCATATGCCTAAAGGCCCGGACTCCCTTCCTGTGAACCAGGAGTGATCAAATAGGCCTGCCGTTAATACTGCTCCACTTCTGCAATTTGTGGCCTATTGACTGTGGGGTTTAGATTCTTTTTCTAAATGGGAGTCATGAGAAAACCCAAGCACCTATGGGCTAGACTCTGCAGGGCTTTGAAGAACTCATTTGACCCAAAGGATCCCTATTCTCACTTGATGGAGGCAGGAACATTACAGAGGAAGATGAGAGACTCCATCCACAATGACCGCTCTTTTGGCCATTTTGGTTTTGGATGCACACATGGGATCCTTCTTTAGACCCATCAGGTGCTGAGAATCAAAGCCACAGCCTCACACAGGGCCAAGAGGCTGATTCAGACACATCCCATTCTAAAGCAATTAAGCAAAGAGCCCAAGGTGATGCCCATTCATTTTCATTTGAAAACTGTTTTCTTCAGGCTTCACAAAGGGGTGGCCTGAGTCAAAGAACTTCCTGACATTCAGGGCAACAGACAAATAGGTAAGCAAAAGACCCAAAGCAGGGTTTCTCCATTGAGACTCTCCTGGTCCCAATGATATCTGTGTTTTCTGACATGCTCTCATTCCCTTCAGCTATCCAGTACATAGCCATGTCACAGATCTTGGAGGTGGTTCATATGGTGGACATAAAATCATAAGCCTATTCTGAAGAGTGGCCATAATTCTACGAAGAAAACAGGAACTTTGGAAGATAGTAGGTGTTGCACATCCATAAGGCAATCCACAGTCCATTCATAAATTAGGCAGGATGAATGCTGGGAAGCTTTCTACTAGACAGGACACATCCATTGATGCATTCTCTTTTCTAATGTCTACAACCACAGACACGGTGGGATACACAGACATAGAAACACTTGCCTTGTCAAAGCACTCAGTAGACACAGTCCATTCCAAACCAAACAAACTGCCTTTCCTACCTATTCTCAGAACATGAGACAAAACCACAAACTCACACCCACAACCACAAAGGCACCTCCTTCCTCCAAGTAGGTATGTGACTATCTGGAGAGCCCTCTGACTGGTGGACCATTTTATGTTCCCCCGAAACGGCCTGTCCTGTCTCAGATCAGGTCTCTTTGGCTAACTCTGTGAAATTGTCCGGGACCAGCAGTGAGACACTACCTGCTTTCTCAGGAAAGGCCCCTCTTCAGAGCTCACCTGGCATTTGGCCATACTCACATCAGTATTTACCAAGAAAGATGGACTCTGTCCTCTGTAAATCTAAACAAGTGAGCCCACTGGGACTGGAACTGGGACTGCCTCTGGGTGCCTGGATTCCAAGTTTAGAGTGTTCCTTCAACAAGAAAATTAGATGAGGTCACTTCTTTCTGGAACTGATTGAATTTGCTGCCTTTGCAACCACTTTGTCCTAACAGTTGTTTCCAAGGGTCTCATGAGGAAATAGGGGCAGCCTCCTATTTCCTGTTACAATTTCACAAGATAGAAAGTTATATCAACCATAGGCACCTGGGAACAGCTCTCTACATAGGCCTGGTTTGGTCCATCTTCTCTACATTAAGAAGATAGAGGCTGATTCAGACACATCCCTTCGTCATGACCAGGTTGTTTGCAATTGAAGATGACTTTTTCTCTCTCAGGTACTTCATAGTTCCCTATATCTTCTCCAGGGATTATATCTGCATAGACCTTTGAGCTTCTCAGCAGGTGAAAGTCTCCCTACATTTTTGTATTGTAAGACCAACTCAGTTCTGCTCTTTTGTAAAGATAGATTGAGGGAACAGTATATGGTTAGGGTTAATAACAGGTTCGATTTGTGTTAGGAATCATTCTGCTGGATGAATAAGAATATTGGGATCCTGTGGTATTTATAAGAATATAGAGGTGAAATATAAGTATGACAATGGAATTCTAGATAAGATTTGAAGCCCAGAAGTGCACTGGGCACTGGAGTGGGAAACTTAGCTTTGAACAATGTTCTGCACAGATATCTCAGATAAATCGATATATAATGGCAAAGGACCATGTACCTTGGTTGATTGAATGTGTAAGAAAACATCCAGTCAAAAAGGGATAGTCGGTAGGATTAGGAAGATAGTGTAGGTTTAGATAGAAGAGTGAGAATAGGATTTGGACCAAAAGTACTTTAGCAATAGAGTTTTGGTTAGAGAGTGAATGTAAATGTCAGCACATGTGAAGAGTTGGTCACAGTGATGAACTGGAAAAAATATGTAGGAAAGCATTTATCAATAGAAACATTAGGAAATCAGGCAAAGTATAAAGTGAGTGATAGGATTAGACATTTTCAACAGGTTGAGATTTAATATATAATCTTAGGAAGAAACAAATATGTAGTCACCGACAGGATAGACATTTGAGAGCATTAGGCAACCTGGACATGGATGGTTTTAGTAATCCATGCTCACTTCCTATTTAGGATTTGGTACAATCATAAGTGTGACATTTGCGTTTTGTGTCCAGAATATTACACTGAAAAAATGTATATTTATATCAGGTGACATGAGTATTTCTTCCACCATTTCTGGAAGCAATATGTTGAAGACATATAAATTAGTATTGGGGGTACAAATACGTGCACCCTGTGTCTCTGAATATAGAGAAAATGTATGAATAGACAATAGTGTGAATAAAGAATATAATTGGTTTCAACTTTAAAAAATGGATTGAAGTGGTATCTGAAAATATAAAGAAAATTTTATATTGATAAACATACATTCATTCAAACCAATTATACATCTATTTGTAATATTAGGGTTATGGTTTATCATAAAGGGTGTGAGTTTTGCTTCAAAATTGATTATGAAAATCGAAAATAATGTGTTTGGGTAGAAGTCACATGAAAAGACCAGTCAAGACACCTGGAGGAATACATTGGTTCTGAAGCAGGAATTGATTGAAAGTGAAACAAATGCCCATAAATTTGTGAATTTGTGGATGAAATATATATCCTATGATGTCCATAATACGAATAAATATTAATGTACCAGGGTTTAATAAAAATGAACGTCAAAATGCACAGCTTGTCATATCGGAATCAAGGTGCATTGATGTTAAACTTGGTCAGTTACTGTAGAAATATTAGTTAAATCTGTTTTTCAGGTGGATGAATATTTCTGAGAATAATCTTGTGAAAAGTTGATTATAAATCCAAGTCCATGAACATGAATAAATTTAGCGAGTGTAAATAAGACACATATATTTCATATTTTCAAAAATCTGGAGAGTGTCTATATATATATATATATATATATATATATATATATATATATATATATATATATTTACACAAAACACACACACAGACATTAAAAAGTAGCAATATATATGCCACTCAAAATTCATCTATAAATATATATCATCCAAAGATGCAAAAATATTTATTTTACTGAACATGAGTTTATGTATAATGTTTTTCTACTAGGAAGCTCCCCTATAGGTGGAATTTTCAGTTCCAACAACGATTTGGAGGAGTGATCTCTTCTCACAATTTGTATCTACCAAGTCAGCCAACTCACAAAAATGTACATGTGATACCAGGTAGGATACTATAAATGCATATAAAAATACATGTGATGAATAGGCTACAGAGAAAGGGACAGGAATTCATATATTTGTTAATTTTAAAAACACATGGAGAACTATTTCAATTGAAAATTGACCAGATTTATAACACCTACCATTTATCATGCAAAAGGCAAGTCCAAATATACAACATGCCTCCTCTGAAATGCTTGTATTTCTATTCTGTTTGCGTTACTTTTCTCCATCATATTAGGATTAGTAGTCAGAGTCTAGTAGGGTATGTGAATATTTCTGAGAATAATCTTGTGAAAAGATGATTATAAATCCACATTCATGAATATGAAAAATTTAGGATGTGTAAAATAATACACATATATTTCATATTTTGAAAAATCTGGAGAGTGTATATATATATATATATATATATATATATATATATATATATACACACACACACAAACATTCACAGACATTAAAAAGTAGCACTATATGCCAATTTAAAATCACCATGAAATATATATCATCCACAGATTCAAATAAATTCATTTTACTGAACATCGATTTATGTATAATGTTGTTCAACTAGGAAGCTCACCCACAGGTTGAATTTTCAGTTCCAACAGCGTTTAGGAGGAGTGATCCCTTTTCACAATTTGTATCTGCCAATTCAGCCTCCACACAAGAACGTACGTGTGGTAACAGTTAGGATTCTAAATGTGCATATAAAAATACATGTGCTGAATAGGCTTCAGAGAAAGGGAGACAGGAATTCACATATTTCTTAACTTTTAAAATACATGGAGAACTATTTCAAAAAAAAAATTGACAAGATTTAAAACTCCTACACTATATAATTCAAAAGGCAAGCCCAACTATCCACCATGCCTCCTCTGAACTGCTTGTAGTTCTATTCTTTTGGGGGTATTTTTCTCCAACATATTAGGATTAGTAGTCAGAGTCTAGTAGGGTATGTGTTAATGTCAGTGATTCAGTATTTTGAATGGAAAATAGGAAAATGAATCCAATGTGTATGCAAATATGTGCTTCAGAAAAATCTTCCCACTCTCATCCAGAACAATTCCTTGACATTACCTTCGCCCCAAGTAAGACACAATTAGAGGAAAAGAGATAGAAAATATGTGAATACATATCTGAAATGGAATTTGATCAGGAGTTCACAACCATGGAGGTGGTAGAGGAGTTTTCAAAAGTAAGGGACAGGGTAAGCACTCCACAATCACAGAGCTCTGCTGGCCTAAAGACTTCTTGAGAAACTGCCTCTGAGTTTGGGCACTTGAAATATATGTTGTTTTCAGGAGCTTTTGCTTCCTTCTAGTGAGACGATCAAAGCTGGGTCAGCATCTATGTGACCTGGAGGACATAAATTGTAATATTCCAATGAACATGAGGGAGCAGTGCTGAATTCTCTCTTTGTAGGTATACTATGGCCACTTGGGGCTAAGTGTGTCCCCGCGTGGATTGTATATTCATTTGTTCCTCTTCCACTCTTCATTGTGTTTCTTGCTGCTGCACTGCGACTTTGGTATTTGCTTCACGAAATACATGGAGTTCAACTGGGACACAGTGGTCTAAGTGTCTGCCCGTGTGGACTGTGAAGCCATTTAGTAATCCTCCACTTTTCCTGGTGTTTCTTGCTGCTGCACTGCGAGTTTTGTATTTGCTTCATGAAATACAAGGAGTTCAACTGGGACACATGTGGTGGCTCACACATGAGCATTCATGAAACCGGCCTCTATACCACATAGCTTGCTCCCTTGACCATAGCAACCTGATTCTGTAAATTACCCTAAAACCTCTCCATATAACAAGATGTGTTTACTTATAATGGTCTCCTGGCTGCACCATGTCCGTCTCATGACATTTGGAATCCAAAGGCAGATCCACATGGCCCCATCACAGATGTTTTATCACACACCTGCCTACCGCTGCTCTAGGCCCTCTACTCATCAGGCTCCAAATTACTGGCATCTCGGTTCTACACCATTTTCATTAAACCCAATCAATCAAGGCACTGTCTGGTACACTCATGATCAGAAATAGGACATCCAAATGTTCTGTATGCCACCTGTTCATGGGAATTTCAAAAATTTAAACTATTTATCTAGCCATTTATCAAGGATGAAGTTGGAGGCACAGTGGATTTCAATTCATGCAGGAACCATTAAATGGTGAGTATGATCATTTCAATGAAAACTCTGGAGAACTCTCACAGGCAAGGCTTCCCAAAGAGTGTCCAAAAGGTCACCTGAAGCCAGGCTCATTGAGGTCTACAATTGAGATCCATGAGTGTTTTGATCTCAACTATGGCTGCCAAGTCTTTCAGAATAAAATCTTGTGGTATCCTGACTGAGATTCCCAGTGCTCTGTGGAAAGCTACCCTGGGCCTACATCTCAGGTTCCAAGGGCGACTCTCATGCATGGCCTCCTCAAATCCCAACACAACTCATGGCAATACTTCACTAAGCTCAGTTCCAGGACACAGTGTCTAAAAGGAGTCACACCAGAGTTCAGGCCCAGGAGGACCCAGTAATCTCTTCCAGCTACCACACATATGACCACAATTTAAATCAAAACACTCCCACATGGGCCTCATCTTCTTCTACACAGACACGCATCATAACCTCTGGCTGGAAGTTTCCATGAGGGGTGCAGCCCAAGACAGTGTCCAAAATAAGCTCCATTGCCCCTCATTTGCCAAAAGTCAGGGTGGCCTAAACACCCTTCCTTTGAACCAGGAGTGATCAAATAAGCCTGCCTTTAATACTGCTCTGCTTCTCCAATTTGAGGCCTAATGACTGTCAGGTGTAGATTTTCTATGTGATTTGGAGTCATGAGAAAACCCAAGCACCTATGGGCTATCCACTGTAGGGCTTTGAAGAACTCATTTGACCCAAATGATCCCTATTCTCACTTGACGGAAGTCAGGAACTGAAAAGGTCGGGCGAACTTCGGAGGAAAAGACCACCAAGAGACTGTCTCATGCCACAGCAAAGGGTTTATTGGGGGTCCAGCATGCTGAGGCTCAGAGCTCACTTCAGAGGAGCAAAGAACAAAGAGCCCCGAGAACAACTTGAGCAGAGTTTATATACATTCTTTAGAGAGGGCAGGGACTTTACATACATCATAGCCTCCTTTAGAAAATCATCATATACCGCGGGAAAATCAAATAATAACTCTAAAACATGATTAGCACATTCATTGGCGGGAACAGGTTGGGCAGCGGGTGATTGGTCAGCCGTGAGAAGGAGTATACATTTAAACTGATTGGTTGAAGCACTGAGATGTATACGTGCAAATCTGCATGGTTTCTGGGAAGGGGTGGTTAAGTAACGAGGTGGTCAGGGAAGATTTCAACACACATCTAATGGGAAGATCCGGGAATTGTCTTAAGTGCCACAGGAATTTCAGGTTCTGAGTGCAGCTTGGAAAATGTACAAAACCTGGTTCTTTACGTTTCAATTTCAATTTCTTTTATTCTTTCATTTCCCACCCCTTTTTCTGACTACTTTTAATCTTAAAAGTAATGAATCAAAATTATTGTGGGGTTTCACATTCTATTCCTACCAGTGCAGCATATTTCTGTCTGATTATCATGAGTTTCACCTGCCTAATCTGAGCCTGGAGAAAGGAAACTATGTGGTTAGGCAAACAAGGTCCCACAGTTAGCAACACCATAAGGATGATCAGGGGTCCAGCTAAGTCTGATATTAGTGTAGTTACCAGGGGTACTCGGTTAACCATGACTCAAAGCACCCTTGTTGAATCTCCCATTCTCTCTGGCGCTCTTCAAGGTATTTTCTTAATTTACTCATGAATTATTTTGCAACTCCAATATGGTCAGCATAAAAACAACATTCTTCTCTCAGTGCAACACAGAGGCCCTCTCCCTCATCAAGAGGAGGTCTAATCCTCACCTGTTCTGTAAAACAACTTCAGAGAAAGAGGTTAAGGATTCCTGCAAAGCTGTGATGGAGGTCTCTAACGTCTTCAAGTCTTGATTTATTGCTGTTTCTAATTGGGCCATTTGTTGTTAACCACGCATCATAGAAGCTGTTCCCATACCCACTCCTGCAGCAGCTTCTATCCCCAATAGGATGGCTAGAGTAAGGGACAATGGTTCCCCTTGATATCGGGTTGTTTGTCCCCCTAGTAGACCTTCAAATGATTAGGCATTATGATAGAGTACCCTGGAGAATATCTGCACCATTACACAATAATTTACAGGGCTGTCAAAGACCTGGGCTGAAATACAAGGAGTTCTGACTGTGTGGAGTTCAGTACCATAAAGGTTCCTTTAATTAGTTCCCAGGGGCAGGAGTCAGATGTACTCTGGACTGGGGAAGTAGGCAAAGACGGAATCCAGGAAGTATTAGATGGTAGAGGGGTTCTGGTAGATCTAGGCATGGAAGGTTTAGGAGGCTTAATCCCTGGCTTGAGGGGATTGGGTCCTATTGCTGTGGGATTTTCTTTCTTTTTAAGCCAGACGGTGAACCAGAGACCAAATTCATCACCTGGGCCATAAATATAGAATCGCATTCCCCACGTATTTCCCATAGGCCAGGTTTTTCTGAGGTAGCCCCTTCCTTTGGAAGTGAAAGTTATATTGAGGGGGTAACATAGAGTATTCTTTCCACAGCGAGTTTTTGACACCACTGGGCAAGCAGCACATTTCTTGGGATCAATCCAGGTGTCATTTCATCCTACCGGAATCATACCTTTCTGGGGAGTTTGGGTTCCACCATGCAGCTTTCGTTTGTTCACAACCCCAAGATCTACAATAAAAGTCACTGGGTCCTCCACAGGTTTGGGCCTGTTTTATGACTTTGGAAATCAGGTGGGCACACATAATAGTCAAGACTGGCTAGTTTACACCTGAGCTGGGGGAGATGACATCCACAATTCATGGGTTAAGGTGGTCTATGTTGCCCTAGTTAGGGTTTGAGTGGGATCTGTGTGGGGTCCTCTATGTCAGGGAGATCCCAGTCAGGGAAGCCTATGGCAAGCTGACAAATGTCCGGGTGGAGAGATGGCCACCAAGTCCATAAGGTGGCTGTTTGTGAAATAGATCACACTACTTGCCCATTAGGATTCATTACTTGCCCTTGTTGCTGAGCACGCTGATGGGGATTAGGGCTGCTGGTGGTCATGGGAAGAATCCATAGCCCTACCCACATGACCGACACGCAACTTGAGATGGATACCAGTCTGTAGAAGTTTCCAGCCAGAGTCTGTACAGGGCTCAGGCATGAGATGGGAGGCATTGATCCAGGAAGTGATCCCATCCACTTTCACCACTGTGGGTGTTATAAGCAGCACCTGGTATGGTCCTTTCCAGTGGAGTTCCAGGGATGACACCTGACGCCATCTCACGTAGACGAAGCCTCCCACTTGATATCAATGTGGGGTTCCCTCGTCTCCAGTCTGATAAGCAGAGGCCAAATGTTTCCACAGGTATCGCTGGGTGCTGGGTTTGTTAAAGGGCTTTAAATCTGTCAAGCAAGGGGGTGTGAAAGGAATCATTAAGTCTCATAGTTGGGATTAGGTCCCCTACTGGAGGAAGGGCACCATTGAGAATTTCATAAGAGGTGAGGTTACACAAAGAGGCGGAGGGGGTATTTCTTTCACAAAACAGTGCATAAGATTGGAGCATAGTCCAATTTTTTATGCCAGTATCCAAGCTTAATTTTGTTAAGTACTCTTTGATGGTTCTATTCATCCTTTCTACCTGTCCTGAGCTATAGGGTCTATAAGCACAATGTAACTTCCAATTAATCCCCAGGGTCCTGGCAAATCCCTTACTTTCCTGGGGCATGAATGCCGGTCCGTTAGCGGACCCTATTACCTTAGGCAGGCCGAACCTTGGAAAAATGTCTTCTACGATCTTTTTGACTACCATCTGAGCTGTTTCTTTCTTCATGGGGAAGGCTTCGACCCATCCTGAAAAAGTATCTACAAAGGCTAGGAGATATTTAAGTTCATACCTTGCTGGCTTAATTTCAGTAAAGTTCAATTCCCAGAATTGTCCTTGTCTGGTTCCTTGTAAGCGCTTCCCTGCAGGAAGCTTGGATGGGTAAGCATTAACTACTTGGCAGACTTGACAAGCTCTAGTCACCTGCTCAGCTATTTCTTTCCTCTGTGAGTCAGTCAATAATAAGTCCTTTCTCCGGTCCTTTAAGAGTGCCTATATCTTCTCTGACTCTAAGTGGATGAGCTGGTGTACGTCTTTGACATAAAGGTGGGCTTTTTGAAATTGTAAACTTGGCTCTGTAGGATCCCAGAGTTCTGTATCTGTCTCCTCAGATGATAAGTTGCCTGAATGTTCCGGTGCGGCCAAGTCTCCTGATTGTTGTTCCCCCTGGTGTGGAAAAAGTTAACACAGTCACTCCATTTAGGGCTGCCAATTAAGCTTCCTCATCTGCCCTTCTTTTTCCAACCGCCAAGGGTTCGTTTCCCTTCTGGTGCCCTGGGCAGTGCACTATAGCTAGTTCCTTAGGGCCCTGCACTGCTGAGAGAAGTTGGAGGATCTCATCTTTGTTCTTTATTTCTTTCTAGGTGGAGGTTAATAACCCCCTTTGATGGTAAATAGCCCCGTGCACATTTGCAGTGGCAAATGCATAGCGGCTATCAGTGTATATGGTGGCCCTTTTGCCTGTTGCTAGTTCCAATACTTTCGTAAGGGCAATCAGTTCTGCTTTTTGGGCTGATGTCAGTTCTGGGAGACCAGAGGAACAGATGACATTAATTTTGCTAACTACTGCTTCTCCAGCCCACCGCTTACCATCTTGGAGGAAGCTGCTGCCATCCATAAACCATACAACTTCAGGGCAAGGCAGTGGCTGATCCTTCAAGTCTCGTCGTATACTGGTTTCCTCTGCCAGTATGTGTTGACACTCATGAGCAACGGGTCTTGATGATCCTTCTGGCAGCAGTGTAGCCGGGTTGAGTGGAGCAGCGGGTCCCAGCGTGATTCTGTCTTTGTCAAGCAAGAGGTTCTGGTAGTGGGTTATTCTAGAGTTTGATAGCCACATCTCTGGAGGCTGACAGATGATGCACTCCAGGGCATGGGGGACTATAATCGTTAGCTTCTGTCCCAACGTTAATTTATCAGCATCTTTTATTAGAAGGGCTGCCGCTGCTATTGCTCTTAAGCAATGGGGCGACCCACTAGCCACTGGGTCCAGTTTATTTGATAAGTATTCTACCGGCCTTTTCCAAGGTCCCAAAGTCTCAGTGAGCACAACCCGTGCTATTCCTTTCTTTTCCTCGATGTAGAGACTGAAGGGTTTTTCTATATCTGGGAGTGCTAAGGCCGGAGCAGATAGCAGCACCTTTTTTCTGACATTATCAAAAGCTTGTTGGTGCTCAGGGGTCCATTGGAAGTGGGCATCCCCCTTTATCAGCGGGTATAAAGGGGCAGCCAGAGACGCGAACCCAGGAATCCATAACCTGCAAAAGCCGGCAGTCCCAAGAAACTCCCTGAGTTGTCTCTTATTAGATGGGGGCAGTATCTGCACAAAGGTTCGTTTTGTGGGCTCAGTGAGCCATCCTTTGCCACCCCTAAGAGAATAACCCAGGAAGATTACTTCTTGCTGACAAATTTGGGCCTTTTTGGCAGAAGCCCTATATCCAAGCCGAGCAAGCTTGGAAAATAATGCTTGGGTCCCAGACTCATAGTTCTCTTTGGTGTCGGCTGCCAGTAGCAGACCATCCACATATTGGAGTATGGTGACATCGGGGTGTGCAGTTTTGAAGTCATTGAAGTCCTTGTGGAGGGGTTCATCAAAGAGAGTGGGAGAGTTTTTGAACCCCTGTGGGAGTCTAGTCCAGGTTAGTTGGACAGATGTTCCTTTTTTGGGGTCTATCCACTCAAAAGCAAACAGCAACTGAGTGTCCTTATGTACGGGCAAGCAAAAGTGAGCATCTTTTAAGTCTAGCACAGTGTACCATTCCTGCTCCAGATTCAGAGCGCTAAGCAAATTATATGGATTCGGTACAGTGGGGTGAATGTCCTGCACTCTGTTGTTGATCTCTCTTAGGTATTGAAGCGTCCGGTAGTCCCCAGTTCCTGGCTTTCTTACTGGCAGCAGGGGGATATTCTAGGACAAATGACAGGGCCTTAAGACCCCAAGAGCCAGGTATTTCTGAATATGGGCCCTTATCCCATCCTTAGCTTCTTTGATTAGAGGATATTGTTTAACACTGATTGGAGAGATAGAGGCTTTTAATTCTACTACTATTGGAGGTTGTTATATGGCTAGACCTAACCCAGCAGTTTCTGCCCAGGCATTAGGATAATCTTTTATCCATTTCTGGGGTAGTTTGCCTGTTTGATCAGTCCTAGGAGGCGCGAAGTGTTGATGTTCATCTTCTACGGATGTTGTCAAAGCCATGACTATGGGAGTTTTTACTGAAGGCTTTAGAAACTCCACTTGGGGACCATCAGGGTTAAAGGTTATTCTAGCCCAGAGTTTGGTAAGCAGATCCCAGCCCATCAATGGGGCTGGGCATTCTTGGATTACTTGGAAAGCGTGGTGGACTTTTCCATTTCCTAGGTCCATAGTCCTCTTAGTTGTCCCAGCCCAATATCTACTGCCATTAGTACCTTTAACAGGGGACCATTTATTTGATAGGGGGCCCAGTGGGGTCTTAAAGGTTGATTATACTGCTCCTGTATCCACTTCAAAGTTCACTGGGGTCCCCTCCACTTTAAATGTTACCCTGAGCTCGGAGAGGGGATCCGAGCCCCGACTTTCCTAGTCCTCTTCTAGAGTCAGCACGGCGGACTGGCATCTCTGCTTCTTTCGGGGGCACTCTTTGGCCTAGTGTCCTGTTTTCTTTACAGTAGGCACACTGATCTGAGGCCAGGGGCAGCCATTGGCGGGGGCCCAGGTATCCCTTTCTGTCTCCCTGCTTTTTAACTTCTGGCATATTTGGTGCTCTGACCAGAACCTTAGTCAATGCTTTAGTCTGCCTTTTGCTCCTTTCATCCTCCTTTTGTTCCCTTTCCGTCTCTCTCCTCTGTTCCCTTTCCTCCTCAGTTTCTCTCTTATAATATACTTTCTCAGCATCTCTTACTAAATCTCTCAAGGTCTTATCTTGTAATACATCTAGACGTTGTAACTTTCTCTTAATATCTAGGGCAGCCTGCTCGATAAAGGCCATTGCAACAGATGCTTGTTCATCCTCTGCCTGAGGATCAAAAGGAGTATATTTCCTATATGCTTCCATAATTCTCTCCAGAAACATAGAGGGAAACTCATTAGGCCCTTGGATAATCTCTCTTACCTTGGCCAAATTAGTCGGCCCTCTGGCGGCCACTCGGAGACCCACTATTAGAGTCTGGCGATAAGTGGACAGATGCTACCTACATTTAAAGGTGTTTGGGTTCCAGTTGGATCGGTTCATTGGCCCGTAGGGACGGAGAGGAAGCATCATAGGGGCTTCCGAGTTTTCTATTATCCGTCACCGGCGGGTTCCTTTAGGTGGCCCAGCTTCCTCCAGGGGAGGAGGGGTTGCTGCTGCTGCAGAGAAGTCCCCTGGAGTGCTTGGGTCTGGCCCAATTGCCTCTAGCGGCGGAGAGGCTGAGTCAGCGGCGAGAATATCATCTGGAACGTGTTGGGGGTTGGAGAGCGAGGGTAGAGGATAAGGAGTGGGAGGAGTGTCCAGTCTTGTGACTCAGGGAGAATGGAAGGAAGAGGGGGAGGAGTGGAAGGTTTGAATGATAGGATGCTGGGGGAAGGGGTATATGGCTGTTGATCTGGGTGGCCACGTGGCCCCAGCTGAAAGACAATATCTCTGACTTTTCGGATTAGAGGGAAGTAGAAGGATCCTTCTGGGGGGCCACCTGACTCTGAGAATGGGCCATTCTGAAGCACAGAGAATCTGCCAGGTACGGCATTTTACTGAAAAAGAAAGATTCTGGGCCCTTGAGCGGACATCAGTCCAATGATCAAGTGTCAGGGACAGAGAAGTGGAAGTGCTTTGTCCCATAATGAGAGTTACTCAAACAGGGACAGTGAAGACACAAACGCAACACAGACAAAGACAAACAGTAAACGTTTAACATGAGTCCAAGACAAAGATTAGAACTGAGTAACTGCCAAAACCTGATGGGTTAGACAATAAAGACAGCCGGAAAACTCAACATGAGTTCAGAACAATGACCAAAACTGAGTAGCTGGCAAAACCTGATGGGCTGGCGAACCGAATCCTGAAGCAAAATATAAATGAGTTGAAGAAATTAGTATTGCTTGATTTCTCTAGTCCTCTGGAGTGTCCCCCAGGAACGTGGCCTGTAGCTCTGTGACACATCTGTCAGCCACCATCAGAGAGAGCTAATGCTCTTCACTGACAGCCACTTTGCCAATCCATAACCTGAAACCCAAAACCAGAAAGAGGTGCCTTACTTACCCCGAGAGGAGTCCATTGGGGTCTTTTGTCCGCCGCTGCCAGATATCTCACCTGGGGCCTCCAGATGAATAGGTGGGGCGAACGTCAGAGAAAAAGACCACCAAGAGGCTTTCTCATGCAACAGCAAAAGTTTTATTGGGGGTCCAGCATGCTGGGGCTCAGAGCTCACTTTAGAGGAGCAAAGAACAAAGAGCCCTGAGAACAACTTGAGCAGAGTTTATATACATTCCTTAGAGAGGGCAGGGACTTTACATACATGATAGCCTCCTTTAGCAATTCATCATATACCATGGGAAAATCAAATAACAACTCTAAAGCATGATTAGCACTTTCATTTGCGGGAACAATTCGGGCAGGGGGTGATTGGTCAGCCCTAAGAAGGGGTATACATTTAAACTGATTGGTTGAATACCTGAGATGTATACTTGCTGAGCTGCCGGGATTCTGGGAAAGGGTTGTTAAGTAACTAGGTAGTCAGGGAAGATTTCAACACACATCTAATGGGCAGATCCGGGAATTGTCTAAACTGCCACAGGAAAGTGCAGCTTGGAAAGTTTACAAACCTGGTTCTTTACATTTCAATTTCAATTTCAATTTCTTTTATTCTTTCAGAACCTTACAGAGAAAGGCAAGAGGCTTAATCCACAATGACTGCTCTTTTGGCCATTTTGGTTTTGGATGCACACATGGGATCTTTCTTTCGATCCATCTGGTGCTGATAATCTAAGTCACAGCCTCACACAGGGCCAAGAGGCTAATTAAGACACAACCAATTTCAAAGCAATTACTACTCTGAGGTCAGTTACAGAACTCAGTCTCTGAGGAGAATCACACCAGTGTTCAAGGCTAGGTGCACCTAGTCATCTTTTCCAACCACCACATAAATGACCACAATTAAAACCAAAACAATTCCACATGGCCCTCATCTTCTTCCATAGAGTCACTCATCATAACCTCTGGCTGGAGGATTCCTTGAATGGCGCAGCTCAAGAGAGTGTCCAAAATAAGATTCCTTGCCCCTCATTTGCCTAAACTCAGGGTGGCCTGGACACCCTTCCTGTGAACTAGGATTGATCACATAGGTCTGCCGCTAATACTGCTCTACTTCTCCAATTAGAGGCCTACTGACTGTCAGGTATAAATTCCTTATGTGATTTGGATTCATGATTAAACCCAAGCACCTCTGAAGATCTTGGAAGAACTCATTTGACCCAAAAAATCCCTATACTCCCTTGAAGAAGGTCAGGAACCTAACAGAGGAAGGCAAGAGACATCATCCACAATGACTTATGTTTTTGCCATTTTGGTTTTGGATGCACGCATTGGATGTTTCTTTAGATCCATCAGGCGCTGAAAATCTAAGCCATAGCCTCTCACAGGGCCAAGAGGCTGATTCAGACACATGGCTTTCCAAAGCAATTAAGCAAAGAGCCACAGGTGATGCCCATTCATTTCCATTTGAAAACTGTTTCCTTCAGGCTTCACAAAGGGGTGGCCTGAGGCAAAGACCTTCCTGACATTCAGGGCAAAAGATCAATAGGTTAGCAAAAGGCCCAAAACAGGGTTTCTCCACTGAGGCTTTTCTGGTCACACTGATATCTGAGTTTTCTGAGATGCTCCAATTCCCTCCAGCTATCCAGAACATAGCCATGTCGCAGAGTTTGGAGGTGGTACATATTTTGGACACAAAACCATGAACCTATTCTGGAGAGTGGCCAAAATTCAGGAAGAAAACAGAAACTTAGTAAGATAGTAGGTGTTGCCCATCGATAAGGCAACCTGCAGTCCATTACTAAAATGGACAGGATGAATGCTGGGAAGCTTTCTACTAGACAGGACACATCCATTGATGCATTCTCTTTTCTAATGTCTACAACCATGGACACAGTGGGAGACACAGACACAGAAACACTTGCCTTGTCAAAGCTCTTTCTAGAAATAGTCCACTCCAAACCAAACACACCGCCTTTCCTACCTATTCTCTGAACATGAGACAAAACCACAAACTCACACACACACTCAAAAAGGCACCTCCTTCCCCCAAGTAAGTCTGTGACTATCCAGAGTGTCCTTTGACTGGTGGGCCATTTTATGTTCCCCCGAAAAGGCCTGTCTTGTCTTAGATCTGGTCTCCTTGTCAAACACTGTGAAGTTGTCAGGAGCCTGTTCTGACCACTACATGATTTCTCAGGGAAGGCCCGTCTTCAGAACTCTCCTCGCATTTGGCCATCCTCACATCAGTAGGTACCAAAAAAGACAGACTCTGTCCTTGGTAAATCCAAACATGTGAGCCCACTGGGACTGAGACTGGGACTGGCTCTGTGTGCCTGGCTTCCTGGATCCCAAATTCAGAGAGTTCCATCACCAAGGAAGTGAGGTAGGTCACTTATTTCAAGAATTTAATGAGTTCACTGCCTTGGCAACCACTTTGTTATAACAGTTGCTTCCAAGAGTCCCATGAGATGGAGGATACCCTACTTCCTCTGACACTTTCACTAGTTAGAATGGTATATCAACCATATGGAACCAGAAACAGCTCTCCACATTGTCCTGGTTTGGTCCATATTCTCTCCATTAAGAATAGAGAGGCTGATTCAGACACAACCCTTCATCCTGACAAGGTTGTTTGCCATGGAAGATGACTTTTGCTCTCTCAGGTCCTACATAGCTGCCTAATACTTCTCCAGGGATCATTTCTGCTTGGACCATTGAGTTTCTAAGCAGGTGGAAGATCCCCTACATTCCTGTATTGTAAGACAAACTCTGTCCCTGCTCTTCTGTAAAGGTAGATTGAGGGAACAGTGTATGGTTAGGGTTAATAACAGGTTCGATTTTGGTGAGGAGTCATTCTGTTGGATGAATAATGGTATTGGGAACCTGCGATATTTACAAGAATATATAGGTAAAATATAAGTATGGAAACAGAAATCTAGGTATGATTTGAAGCCCAGAAAGACATTGGGACCTTCATTGGGATACTTAGCTTTGAATTATGTTCTGCACAGATGTCTCAGATAAATCGATATACAATGTTATAGGACCTTGTACCTTGGATGATTGAATGTCGAAGAGAACATCCAGGATAAAAGGGATAGTTGGTAGTATTAGGAAGACAGTTTGTACGTTTAAAAAGAAGAGTGAGTATAAGTTTTGGACCAAAAATTCTTTAGCAATAGGGTTTCGGGTAGAGAGTGAATATGAATGTCAGAACGTGTGAAGAATCAGTCACAATGATGAACTGGGGAAAATATGTAGGAAAGCAGATATCCATAGAGACATTAGGAAATCATGCAAAGTGTAAAGTGAGTGATTGGATTAGACATTTTCAGTATGATTGAGTTTCAATATATAATCTTAGGAAAAAACAAATATGTAGTCCCCAAAAAGATTGACAAGTGGGAGCATTAGGCAGCCTGGACATGGATGTTTTTAGTAATCCATGTTCATTTTCCATTTAGACTTTGGTACAATCATAAGTGTGATGTTTGCATTTTCTGACCAGAATATTACTGTGATAAAATGTATATGTGGATCAGGTAACATGAGTATTTCTTCCACCATTTCTTGGAGCCATATTTTGAAGATGTATAAATTAGTATTGTGGGTAAAAATAGATGTACCCTGTGTCTATGAATATAGAGATAATGCATGAATAGAGCGTAGTGTGAATAAATAATATTACTTGTTCCAAATTTAAATAATGGATTAAATTGATATCTAAAAATATTCAGGAAATCTTATATTGATATACATACATTCATTTCAACCAGTAATAAATCTAATGGTAATATTAGGGTTGTGGTTTATCGTGAAGTGTGTGTGAGTTTTGCTTCAAACTGATTATGGAAATCAAATATAATATTTTTGGAAAGAAGTCTCATGAAAAGACCAGTCAAGAAACATGGAGGAATACTTGTGTTCTGAAGCAGGAAGTGATTGACATTGAAACAAATGTCTAAAAATTTGTGAACTTGTGGATAAAATATATATCCTACGATGTGCATAAACTGCAGAAATAGTAATGTACCATTGTTGAATAAAAATGAACGTCAAATTATATGTCATGTCCCATAGGAGTCTACTTGCGTTGATATTAAACTGAGTCAGTTACTCTAGAAATATTAGGATTTGTGTGCAGCTTTCACTGAAGTCAGTTTTCAGTACTAGGAAACAAATATATATTTCAAGTTGATGAATAATTCTGAGAATAATCTTGTGAAAAATCGATTATAAATCTAAATACATCAACATGAATAAATTTAGGGAGTATATATAAGACACATATATTTCATATTTTGAAAAATCTCGAGAGTATGTATATATATATATATATATATATATATATATATATATATACACAAAACATACACACAGACTATAAAAAGTAGCAATACATATGCTAATCGAAATTCATCATTAAATATATATAATTCACATATGCAAAAATAATTATTTTACTGAACATGGATTTTTGTATAATGTTTTTCTATTAGGAAGCTCACCCATAGGTTGAATTTTCAGTTTCAACAGCGTTTAGGAGGAGGGATCTCTTCTCACAATTTGTATCTTCCAAGTCAGACAACACAAAAAAATTAACCTGTGATACCAGGTAGGATTCTATATGTGCATATAAATATACATGTGCTGAATAGTCTATAGAGAAAGGGAGACAGGAATTCACATATTAGTTAATTTTAAAAACACATGGAGAATTATTTTAACCAAAAATTGACTAGATTTATAACACCTACCCTTTATCATGTAAAAGGCAAGTCCAAATATACACCATGCCTCCACTGAACTGCATGTATTTCTATTTTGTTTTGGTTATTTTTCCTCCATCATATTAGGATTAGTAGTCAGGGTCTAGTAGGGTATGGGTTAGTGTCATGGTTTCAGTATTTTGATTGGAAAATAAGAAAATGAATGCAATGTGTATGCAAATATGTGCCACACAAAAATATTCCCACTCTCATCCAGAACAATGAATTGCCATTACCTTCACCCCAAATAAGACACAATTAGAGGAGAAGAGTTAGAAAATCTGTGAATACATATATGGAATGGAACATAATCAGGAGTTCACAACCTTGGAGGTGGTAGAGGAGTTTCCAAAAGTTAGGGTCAGGGTAAACACTCCACAAACATGGAGCTCTGCTGGCCTAAAAACTTCTTGAGAAACTGTCTCTGAGTTCGGGCACTTGAAATATATGTTGTTGTCAGGAGCTTTAGCTTCATTTGTAGTGAGACCATCAAAGATGGGTCTGCATCTATGTGACCTGGAGAACATGGTTTCTTTTTTTTTAATGAACATAAGGGAGCAGTGCTGAATTCTCTCTTTGTAGGTAAACTGTGGCCACTCGGGTCTAAGTGTCTCCCCATGTGGACTGTGAAGCCATTTGGTCATCCTCCACTTTTCGTGGTGTTTCTTGCTGCTGCACTGGGAGTATGGTATTTACTTAACGAAATACAATGAGTTCAACTGGGACAAAATGCTAGAGTGAGTTCTGTCATGTGTGGTGGGTCAGGTTCTCCAGGAGAATGCACCAACAAGTCTTCTATCCAACATAGCTTGTCCCCTTGACCATAGCAACCTGTTTCTTAAAATTGACGTTAAACCTCTCCATATAACGAGATGCCTTTACATATAAGGGTCTGCTGGCTACACTATTTCAGTCACAAGCCATTTGGAAGCCAATGGAAGATCCACATGACCCCACCACAGATATTTTATCACACATCTGCACACCACTGCTCTAGGCCCACTACTCAGCAGGCTCCAACTTACTGGCATCTCTGTTCTACACCATTTTCATAAAACCAAGTCAATTAAGCCACTGTCTGGTACACTCATGATCAGAAACAGGACATCCAAAGATTCTCCAGTGCCACCTGGTCATAGGAATTTCAAATATATCATGGTATTTATCTGAGATTAGGAAGATAGACGGTAGGATTAAAAAGAAGGGTGAGTAAAGGATTTGGACATTAAGTTCTGCTTCTCCAATTTGACGCGTATTGTCATGCATGGGCGACTCTCATGCCTGGCCTCCGAAAATCCCAACACAATTCATAGCAATACATCTCTAAGGTCATTTCCAAAACTCCGTTTCTAAGGGGAATCACACCAGAGTTCAAGCCCAGGTGGACCCTTTCATCTCTTCCAACCGCCACACAAGTGACCACAATTAAAAACAAAACACTCCCACATGGCCCTCATTTTCTTCCATGTAGACACTCATCATAATCCCTTGCTAGAGGTTTCCATGAGGGACACAGTCCAAGACAGTGTCCAAAATAAGCTCCCTTCCCCCTCATTTGCCTAAAGTCAGGGTGGCCTGGGCACCCTTCCTGTGAACCAGGAGTGATCAAATAGGCCTGCCATTAATGCTGCTCTGCTTCTCGAATTTGAGGCCTACTGACTGTGGGGTTTAGATACTTTATGTGAATTGGAGTCATGAGAAAACCCAAGAATCTCTGGGCTTCCCTCTGCAGGGCTTTGAAGAACCCATTTGAGTGAGTCTAGGAGTTGGACCAAAAGTTCTTTAGCAATAAGGTTTTGGTGAGAGAGTAAATGTAAATGTCAGCACATTTGAAGGGTCATTCCCAATGATGAACTGGAGAAAAGGTATTTGAAAGCAGATATCAATGGAGACATTAGGAAATCAGGCAAAGTACAAAGTGAGTGGTAGGATAAGACATTATTAACAGGGTTGAGTTTGAATATATAATCTTAGGAAGAAACAGATATGTAGTCACCAATAGGAATAATATTTGAGAGCATTAGGGAACCAGGACATGGATGTTGTTAGTAATACATGCTCACATTCAATTTAGGCTTTGGTACAGTCATAAGTGTGACCCTTGCATTTTGTGTCAGGAATATTACTGTGATGAAATGTATATGTATATCAGGTGACTAGAGTATTTTTTCCACCATTTCTGAAAGCAATATTTTAAAGACTTATAAATTAGGATTGGGGATACAAATACATAGACCCTGGGTCTATGAATATAGAGATGATGCCTTAATAGACCATACTGTGAATAAATAATATAACAGGTTCCACTTTTAATATTGGATTGAATTGATATCTGAAAATACATAAGAAATTTTATGTTGATATACAATCATTCATTCCAAACAGTTATACATCTAATGGTAATAATAGAGTTATGGTTTATCATGATGGGTGTGTGAGTTTGCCCCAAAAGTGATTATGGAAATCGAAAACAATGTGTTCAGAAAGAAGTCTCATGAAAAAACCAGTCAAGAAAGCTGGAGGAATACATGTGTTCTGAAGCAGGAAGTGATTGAAAGTGAAACAAATGCCTATAAATTTGCTAAATTGTGGAAGAAATATATATCGTATGATGTGCATAAAATGAAGAAAACTAATATACCAGTGTTGAATAAAAATGAACGTCAAAATAGACATCATGGAACATAGGAATCTACTTGCCCCAATGTTAAACTGGGTAAGTTACTGTAGAAATATTAGCATTTGTATATACCATTCACTGAATTTAGTTTTCAGTACTAGGAAACAGATATGTAGTTCAGGTGGATGAATATTTCTGAGAATAATCTTGTGAAAAGTTGATTAGAAATCCAAATATATGAACATTAATGAATTTAGGAGTGTATAATAAGACACATATATTTTACATTTTGAAAAATCTGGAGAATATATATATATATATATATATATATATATATATATATATATATATATATATATATATACACACACAAAACCCACACAGAGCAATGAAAAAGTAGCAATATATATGCCAATCAAAATTCATCATGAAATTTATATGATCCACATATCCAAAAATATTTATTTTACTGAACATGGATTTATATATAATGTTGTTCACCTAGGAAGCTCCCCCATAGGTTGAATTTTCTGTTCCACAATTTGTATCTGTCAAGTTGGCCACCTCACAAGTATGTACGTGTGATACCAGGTAGGATTCAATATGTGCATATACAAATACATGTGCTTAATAGGCTACAGAGAAAGGGAGACAGGAATTCACATATGTGTTAACTTTAAAAACACACGGAGAACTACTTCAATTAAAAATTGACTAGATTTATAACTCCAAACCTATGTATTGCAAAAGGCAAGCCCAACTATACACGACCCCTCCTCTGAACTGCTTGTATTTCTATTCTGTTTGAGTTATTTTTCTCCATCACATTAGGATTAGTAGTCAGAGTCTAGCAAGCTATGGGTTAGTGTCAGGGAATCAGTATTTCGAATGGAAAATTGGAAAATGAACACAATGTGTATGCAAATATGTGCTACACAAAAATCTTCTTATTCTCTTCCAGAAAAATTTATTGTAATTAACTCCGCCCCAAGTAATACAGAATTAGAGAAGAAGAGTTAGAAAATCTGTGAATACATATCTGGAATGGAATATGCTCAGGAGTTCACAACCTTGGAGGTGTTAGAGGAGTTTCCCAATGTAAGGGACACAGTAAACATTTCTCAAATGTGGAGCTCTGGTGCCCTAAAGACTTCTTGGGAAACTGCCTATGTGGTTGGGCACTTGAAATATATATTGTTTTCAGGAGCTTTTGATTTCTTTCTAGTGAGACCATCAAAGCTGGGTCTGCATCTATGTGACCTGGAGGACATGGATTCTTATTTTCCAATGTACATGAGGTAGCAGTGCGGAATTCTCTCTTTGTAGGTAAACTGTGGCCATTGTGGGCTAAGTGTCTCCCTGGGGGACTGTGAAGCCATTTGGTCATCCTCCAATTTTCATGGTGTTTCTTGCTGCTGCACTGGGACTTTGGTATTTGCTTCACGATATACAAGGAGTTCAAATGGGACACAGTGGTGGAGGAAGTTCTGTCTTGTGCGGTGGGTCAGGGTTCTCAGGAGAATGCACCAAGCAGGCTTCTATCCCTCATAGCTTGCCCCCTTGTCCATAGAAACCTGGTTCTGAACATTGCCCTGAAACCTCTCCATATAACAATATGCCATTTCATTGAACATTCTGCTGGCTGCACCATGTCAGTCACAAGCAATTTGGAAGCTAATGGCAGATTGACACGGCCTCACAAAGATGTTTTATCATACACCTTCCCACCTCTGCTCTAGGCCCACCACTCAGTAGGCTCCAACTTACTGGTATCTCTGTTCTACACCATTTTTATGAATCCCAGTCAATCAAGGCACTGCCTGATAGATTCATGAATGATGTAGGACATCCAAATGTTCCCAGTGCGACCAGGTCATGGGAAATTCAAAAATTTCATGGTATTTATCTAGGCATTTTTCAAGGATGAAGTTGGAGGCACTGTGGGTTTTAATTCATTCGGGAACCATTAAATGGTGAGGATGCTCATTTCAATGAACGCTATCGAGAACTCTCACAGGCAAGACTTTCCAAAGAGTGGCCAAAAGGTCACATGAAGCCAGGCTCATTGAGGTCTACAATGTGAGGTCCATGTTTGTTTTGATTCTCAACTATGGCTGACATGCCTTTAAGAGTAAAATCATGTGATATCCTGGCTGAGATTCCCAGTGCTCTGTGGAAAGGTACCCCGGGCCTATATCTCAGTTTCCATGGGCGACTCTCATGCGTGTCCTCCTAAAATCCCAACACAAGTCATGGCAATACTTCTCTGAGGTCAGTTTCAGAACTCACTCTCTAAGGGGAATCACGCCACTGTTCAAGCCCAGGTGGACCCAGTCACCTCTTCCAACCGCCACACAAATGAAAACAATTGAAACCAAAAAAAATCCCACATGGCCCTCATTTTATTTCATATAGACACTGAACATAACCTCTTGCTAGAGGTTTCCATGAGGAGCACAGTACAAGACAGTATCCAAAATAAGCTCCCTTGCCCCTCGTTTGCCTAAAGTTTGAGTGGCCTGGACACCCTTCCTGTGAAACAGGAGTGATCCAATAGGCCTGCATTTAATACTGCTCCACTTCTCCAATTTGAGGCCTACTGACTGTGGGATTTAGATTATTTGTGTGTATTGGAGTCATGATAAAACCCAAGCACCAATGGGCTAGCCTCTGCAGGGCTTTAAAGAACTCATTAGACCCAAAGGATCCTTATTCTCACTTGATGGAGGTCAGGAAACTTACAGAGAAAGACAAGAGAATTCACCCACAATGACTGCTCTTTTGGCCATTTTGGTGTTGGATGCATACATGGGATCTTTCTTTACATCCATCAGGTGCTGACAATCTAAGCCACAGCCTCACACTGGGCCAAGAGCCTGATTCAGACACATCCCTTTCCAAAGCAATTAAGCAAAGAGACACAGGTGATGCCCATTCATTTCCATTTGAAAACGGTTTTCTTCAGGCTTCACAAACGGGTTGGCCTGAGGCAAAGTCCTTCCTGACTCAGGGGAAAAGAACAATTGTTAAGCAAAAGGCCCAACCACGGTTTCTCCACTGAGATGTTAGTAGTCACACTGATATCTGAGTTTTCTGAGATGCTCGCCATTCCCTTCAGCTATCCAGTATATGGCCATGTGACAGAGCTTGGTGGTGGTACATATCTTGGACACAAAACCATGAGCCTATTCTGGAGAGTGGCCAGAATTCAGGAAGAAAACTGGAACTTAGGAAGATAGCAGGTGTTACCCATTGATTATGCAAGCCCTGGTCCATTCATTAATTGGGCAGGATGAATGCTCGGAAGCTTTCTAATAGACAGGACACATCCATTGATGCATTCTTTTTTTCTAATGTCTACAACCACGGACACAGTGAGATACACAGACATAGAAACACACGCCCTGTGAAACGACTTAGTAGAAACATTTCACTCCAAACCTCAAAACCATCTTTCCTACCTATTCTCAGAACATGAGACAAAACCACAAACCCACACCAACACCCAAAAAGGCACCTGCTTCCCTCAAGTAGGTCTGTGACTATCCAGAGTGTCCTCTGACTTCTGGACCATACTATGTTCTCCCAAAATGGCCTGTCCTTTATCAGATCTGGTCTCCTTGGTCAACTCTGTGAAGTTGTCAGGAGCTAGTGGTGAGCCACTACCTGCTTTCTCAGGAATGGCCCCTCTTCAGAGCTTTTCTGGTATTTGGCCATTCTCACATCAGTAGGTACCAAGAAAGATTGACTCTGTCCTTGGTAAATCCAAACAAGTGAGCCCACAGGGACTGTGACTGAGACTGGCTTGGATGCCTGGCTTCCTGGATCCCATGTTCAGAGAGTTCCATCACCACGGAAGTGAGGTGAGGTCACTTCCTTCAGGAACTGAATGAGTTCACTGGCTTGGCAACCACTTTGTCCTAACAGTTGCTTCCAAGGGTCACATGAGATGGTGGCTGCCCCAACTTCCTGTGACACTTTCACAAGTTAGATTGGTATATCAACCATAGGAACCTGGGAACAGCTCTCCACAGAGGCCTGGTTTGTTCCATCTTCTCTACATTAGGACGAGAGAGGCTGATTTGGATACAACCCTTCATCCTGGCCAGGTTGTTTGTCATGTAAGATGACTTTTACTCTCCCAGGTCCTTCATAGCTGCCTACATCTTCTCCAGAGGACATTTCTGCATGGACCTTTGAGGTTCTCAGCAGGTGGAAGATCCACTACATTCCTGTATTGTAAGACTAACTCTGTCCCTCCTCTCTGTAATGTTAGATTGAGGGGAAAGTGTACGGTTAGTGTTAATAACATTTTCGATTTGGGTTAGGAATCATTCTGCTGGATGAATAATGGTATTGGGAACCTGTGATATGTATGAGAATATATAGGTGAAATACATGTATGAAAACAGAAATCTAGGTAAGTTTTGAAGCCCAGAAGAGAATTGGGCCCTTGATTGGGATACTTAGCTTTGAATTAGGTTCTGCACAGATGTGTCAGATTAATCAATATTCAATGGCCTAGGACCTTGTACCTTGGATGATTGAATGTAGAAGAGAACATCCAGTCAAAAAGGGATAGTCGGTAGTTAAAGGTTAATAAAATAGGTACTTGTCACTTCCTGTTTCTCTGTATGCTTAACAAAACACTTTTGAAATCTTGAGAACTCTTTGCTAATCTTGTTCCCAGAATGTGCTCTCCCCAACTGCCAAACTGCAGAATGTACTCCCTCACCCGTGTGCACGCACACTGCCCACTCACCCGGACCCATCAATAAACTTTCCTCCCTGCCCTCTCCAAGAAAATTATATAAACTCTGCTTAAGGTGTTCTCAGGGCTCTCATCTCTTTTCAATTGAGCTCTGAGCCCCAGCATGCTGGACCCCCAATAAACCCTTTGCTGTTGCATGTGACAATCTCTTTGTGGTCTCTTCCTCCAAGGCTTGCCCGACCTTTTCATATGGAGGTTCCACTGAAATCCAGCAGCGGCGAATGTGAGACCCCATGTGTCGTGGCTTTCACTATTTGTGTATCTTTCATTATGGGACAGAGCACTTCAATGCCTCTGTCCCTGACCATTGATCACTGGCCCAAAGTCCACATAAGGGCTCAGAATCTTTTTTATTTAGTAAAACACTGGACCTGGAAGACGCTCTGTGCCTCAGAATGACCCACCTTTCGAGTCGGATGGCCTCTAGAAGGATCTTTCTACTTCCCACTAATTTAAAAAGTTAGAGATATTGTCTTTTAGCCAGGGCCACATAGCCATCTGGATCATTCCGCCATATATCTTAACTTTGCAGGACCTCTGCAAATCTCCTCCTCCATGGGTGAAGCCTTTCCTTACCGCTGCCCCTGCTCCTAATCCTTCCCCCATGATCTCTCAAACCCTCTGCTCTTCTTCCTTCTCCACCCTCTGTTCTCCCTGAGTCACAAGATTTGACTCTACTGGATTCTCCTCCCCCTCCTTATCCCCTGCCCTCTTCCCCCAATCCCCAACACCCTCTAAGTGATTCCCCTGCTGCTGACTCAGCCTCTCTGCAATTGGAGGAGCACAGCACCCTCCAGATAGCTCCCCAGTGGCACACACAGCCCTTCCTTCCCTTGAGGAAGCTGGCCCGGCTATAGGAACTCGCCAGCAGTGAATAGTTGAAAACACTGGAACTCCCATGATGCTCCCCCTCCATCCCTATGGGCCAAAGATTGACGACGGCCATGGGGGAAAAAATGAAAGCCTACCAGTTTTGGCCATTCTCCTCTTCAGACGTACATAATTGGAAATATAACAATCCCCCTTTTTCTGAGCACCCCACCTGGCACACAGGTCTGGTTGAGTCATTGATGTTTTCACACTAGCCTACTTGAGATGACTGCCAACAACTCATAGGGACTGTCTTCATGACAGGGGATCAAAATAGAATACTCCTGGAAGCTGGAAAAAAATATCCTCTGACCAGATGCGTGACTGACACAACTTCCCAAGATAATCAAAGCCACCTTTCCTTTGAACCAACCCAACTGTGGCCCCCAAATCTTTGAAGGTAGGGAGCATCTGTTCACTTATCACTGGGCTCTAATAGTGGGTTTCCGTGCGGCCGCTAGGCGACCAACTAATTAGGCCAAGGTAAGAGAGATTATTCAAGGGCCTGAAGAACCTCTCTCTATGTTTCTAGAGAGAATTATGGATGCATATAGAAGATACACTCCTTTCAATCCTCAGGCAGAGGATCAAAAGTCATCTGTCACAATGGCCTTTATTGGGCAAGCTGCCCCGGATATTAAAAGAAAGTTAAAATGCTTAGATGGATTACAAGATATGACTTTGAGAGATTTAGTCAGAGAAGCTGAGAAGGTATACTTTAAGAGAGAAACTGAGCAAGAGAAGGGAACAAAGGGAGGATAAAAGAAACTAAAGACAGACTAAGGCGCTGACTAAGGTCCTGGTCACAACAACAAATAGGCCAGAAATTAAGAAACAGGGAGACAGGAAGGGATACCTGGGCCCACGCCAGAGGCTACTCCTTGCCTCAGATCAGTGTGCCTACTGTAAAAAAAAGGACACTGGGCCAAAGAGTTCCCTAGAAAGAGACAGCCACTCCTGCCAGCCATTCTGACTCTTGAGGATGACTCCAAAAGTCGGGGCTAACATCCCCTCCCGGAGCTCAGGGTAACTTTTGAAGTGTAGGGGACCCCAGTAAACTTTGAAGTGGATACAGGGGCAATATACTCAGCCCTCAAGGCCCCATTGGGCCATCTATCAAATAAAAGGTCTCTAGTTCAAGGGGCAAATGGCAGTAAGTATCGGGCTTGGACAACTAAGAGGACCATAGACCTGGGAAAAGGAAAATCCATCAATCCTTCCTAGTAATCACAGAATGCCTGGCCCCATTGATGGGCAGAGATCTGCTCACCAAGCTCTGGGCCAAAATAACTTTTAACCGTGAAGGCAACCAAGTGGGATTTCTAAATCCTTCAGTAAAAACTCCTATAGTCATGGCTCTAACTATGTCAGTAGAAAATGTACATCAACTCACTCAACTTTGTTCAAAGAAACTGCAGGCATTCCTGAAGGATCAAGAACAGAGTTTTCCAGTGACCAAATCACAGCAAAAGGACTGAATGGGTAACAAAAGCCTGTCGGGTCCATCAATTGGTTTATGCTTACCCTTCCAAGCTTCCTGGAGGAAAGCACCTAGGAGGAAAAAGACCAGGACAATTCTGGGAAGTGAACTTTACTGAAATTAAGCATGCAAGGTATGGACTTAAATATCTCCTAGTCTTTGTAGATACATTTTCAGGATGGATTAAAGCCTTCCCCACCAAAAAAAAGAAAGAAAGAAAGAAAGAAAGAAAGAAAGAAAGAAAGAAAGAAAGAAAGAAAGAAAGAAAAAGAAAGAAAAAAAGAAACAGCACAAATGGTGGTCAAGAAGATCCTGGAAGATTTTTTTCCAAGATACGACCTGCCTAAGGTAACAGAGTCTGATAATGGACCTGCATTCATTACCCAGGTACGTTAGGGGTTAGCCAGTACCCTGGGGATTACATTGTGCTTATAGACCACAGAGTGCAGGACAGGTAGAATGAATGAATAGAACCATTAAAGAGACCTTAATGAAATTAAGCTTAGAGACCGACATAAAAGATTGGACAATGCTTCTGCCTTATGCAATGTTTCATGCAAGAAATTCTCTCTCTGTTTCTTTGTGTAACCTCACCCACTATGAAATTCCCTATGGGGCCCCTATTCCAGTAAGGGACCTAACCCCAACTCTAAGACCTAACGATCCCTTCCACACCACCATGCTTGACAGACTTACTGCTGTTGAAAGAACTCAGCGATACCTGTGAAAACAGCTGGCCACTGCCTACCAACCTGGAGATGAGGGGACTCCACATCAATATCAAGTAGGAGACTTTGTCTATGTAAGACAACATCAGGTGTCATCCCTGGAACCCCACTGGAAAGGACCATACCAGGTTCTACTTATAACACCTACAGTGGTAAAGGTAGACAGAATCACTTCCTGGATCCTGGCCTCTCATCTCAAGCCTGCACCCTGTCCAGACTCTGCCTGGAAACTGGAAGAGACTGGTAACCCTTTCAAATTGTGTATTCGCCAGGTGGATGAAGCTATAGAGTCTCTCCTTGACCACCAGTAGTTCTAACCCTCATCAGCCCTTTCAGCAGCGATGGCTGATCACAAATCCTACTGGAGAAGAAGTATAATCTATCTCACATATAGCCCACTTTGGGACCTGGTGGCCATTTCTCCACCCAGACATTTGTTAGCTGGCTATAGGTCTTTCCTATTAGGATATCCCTGATGAAGAGGATACCACTAAAATTCCATTAAATACCTTTTGTACCATAAATAATGGAAACAAACATTATGAATGTCGGGACAGGTAAGCCAGGTGCAGGTTGGCTAGCCTAGATTACTATGTTTGCCCGGCAGACAATCAAAGCCACAAACAGCAACAGCTGTGTGGAGGAAAAGCCAATTTCTTCTGTAAGTCATGGGGATGTGAGCATACAGGGGCTTCCTGATGGAACCCGAAATCCTCATCAAATTCTGTACACAGCATTGGCCATATGACCAATTAGATAACCAAAACCCATGGCCCCCAGAGGGGTCTCTAGATCCTCAAATACTGTGTGACCTTTTTAACTTCTGCAAGTGCTCAAAAGGGTAAAAGGAGATTCCCCTATGTGGAGGCCTTTTCCCTTCTTCGCTCACATCCTGAACTATGCTTCTCCAATAGATCCTCACCCTCAGCCTTCATCTCCAGACTATCTGCTGTCACTCCAAACTCAGCAACCTGATGTCTTCCCTTCAATTACTAGATCAAAAACCCAAACCAACACCGGTTCTCAGACCATTGCCCCCTGGCTGAGAAGCAGGTACTGAGGTACCCCTCCACCGACTCACTCCTCTCTTCTCTTGTCACTGCCCGCACTGGGTCCCACCAGGTCCTCTTTCCAGCTAACCCATAGCTCAAACCAGCTGAGGAGAGCCCTCAGACCCTTATCCAAATGTAATGAAAATGGCCTTTAAAGTTGCTCTTTCATCACTGAAAACAGGTTACTAAAAATTTAAAGTCCCTCACAGGCTTTGTGGATACTCACTCCCTTCTTCCCCTCTGCTCTACCTGTTCTACTGGTCAAGTTTTGTTGCTACGAATATCCCAAACCCCTTTCCCATTATTCTTTTACATCTCTCCTTTCTCATTCTCAGATCCATGAAGCTGCTCTAAGCCCCGACTTCTCTGTCTCCCCCCTCTGTACCAGGCCCACAGAAAAGTTTTCACTGACCTTCTCCAGGAGTCTTCACCATGGCTGACTTTAGGACTTTCAGCAAAAAAGTCCCTATAAACGATTTCAGTGTAGATAACCTTCCTCATTTAATGTTGCCCTGTTCCACTTGGCCACTGGCTAAAAATAATCAGCACTCCTAAGCTAGACACCCCCTTACTAGTTTTTCACAAAATATGTGAACAATTCCTCTGGCCTTGAACTGGGGCTTCACAGAGATGGCAACATTTCTAAGATAAAGAAGTTACCATCTGGGCTCCATGGTAACAGCTGGCAGGGGGAAAAAAAGAAAGGGAAGTAAAAGCTCTCCCCCACCCAGTTGTCCTTGAAAAGTTAACTTGCCCAGAACAGAGAAAAAAAACAGAAACAAAAACAGCTTTTTGTGAACTTCTGCAGAGTGTGATCTTCTGAGCCACTTCTCTTACATGTTGGGTACAAAATTCTGAAACTACCTAAACTTGGAATTCAGAAGATTAATTGATTACAACCGAAGCAATGCCCTCTGAATCTGGGTGCAACCAAATAGGACTGTTTCACTGTCTTTGGTGCTATCTTAGGTGCCTTGCCTTGTCCGTCCCTACAACAGTATAATTCTATATACTAAAACATTGTTGATGTTTTCATGAAATGAAAAACGGATGTGATTAATTGTGTAATGGTGCATATGTTACCCAGAATGCTCTATCATGACGCAGGTTCATTTGAAGATCGAATAGGTGGGACATACAACCCGGTTTCACTGGGAACATATGTCCCTCACTTTAGCCATCCTATAAAGAATAGGAGTTGCCACAAGGGTGGGCACAGGAACCACTGCCCTGGTCCATGGGACACAACAAATGACCCAGTTAGAAGCAGAAATAGACCAAAACTTAAATATATTAGAAACCTCCATAACAGCTTTGCAGGAATCTTTAACCTCTCTCTCTGAAGTTTTTTTACAGAACAGTTGAGGGTTGGACCTCCTCTTCATGAGTGAAAGGGACCTTTGTGCTGCATTGAGGGAAGAATGTTGTGTGAAGTTGTCAGAAGCCAGTGGTGAGCTACTACCTGCTTTATCAGGAAAGGCCCCTCTTCTTAGCTTTCCTGTCTTTTGGCCATCCTCACATCAGTAGGTACCAAGAAAGACAGACTCTGTCCTTGGTAAATCCAAAAAAAGTGAGACCACTGGGACTGGGACTGGGACTGGTTGTGCTTGCCTGGCTTTCTGAATCCCACGTTTAGAGAGTTCCATCACCCAGGACGTTATGTGAGGTAACCTCAATCAGGAAGTGAATGAAGTCACTGCCTTGGCAACCACTTTGTCCTAAGAGTTGCTTCCAAGGGTCCCATGAGATGGAGGGTGCCCCTACTTCCTGTGACATTTTCACACGTTGGAATGGTATATCAACCATAGGCACCCGAGAACAGCTCTCCACACAGGCCTGGTTTGGTCAATCTTCTCTACATTAAGATGAAAGAGGCTGATAAAGACACATCCCTTCATTCTGACCAGGTTGTTTACCATGGAAGTTGAGTTTTCCTCCCTCAGGTCCTTCATAGCTGCCTACAACTTCTCCAGGGTATCATTTCTGCATGGTCCTTTGAGGATCTCAGCAGGTTGAAGATCCCCTACATTCCTGTAGTGTAAGACCAACTTTTTCCCTGCTATTCTGTAAAGTTACATTGAGGGAACAGTGTATGGTTAGGGTAATAACAGGTTTTATTTGGGATAGGAATCATTCTGCTGGATGAATAATGGTATTGGGAACCTGTGATATTTACAAGAATATATAGGTGAAATATAAGTATAAAAACAGAAATCTAGGTAAGATTTGAAGCCCAGAAGAGCATTGGGCCCTTGATTGGGATACTTAGCTTTTAAATATCTTCTAAACAGATGTCTCAGATAAATCGATATACAATGGCATAGGACCTTGAAAATTGGATGATTGAATGTAGAAGAAAACATCCACTCACATAGGCATAGTTGGTAGGATTAGGAAGACAGTCAGTAGGTTTAGGAAGAAAAGTGAGTATAGGATTTGGACAAAAAGTTCTTTAGCAATAGGGTTTGCGGTAGAGAGTGAATGTAAATGTCACCACATGTGAAGAGTCAGACACAATGATGAACTGGGGAAAATATATGGGGAAGCAGATATCAATGGAGATATTAAGAAATCAGGCAAAGTATAAATTGAGTGATAGGATTAGACATTTTCAACAGGGTAGAGGTTGAGTATAAAATCTTAGAAAGAATCAAATATTTAGTCACCAATAGGATTGACATTTGAGAGAATTAGGCAATCTGGACATGGATATTGTTAGTAATCCATGCACACTTTCCATTTAGGCTTTGGCACAGTCATAAGTGTGAACTTTGCATTTTGTTTCCAGAATATTACTGTGATAAAGTGCATATGTAGATCAGGTGACATCAGTATTTCTTCCACCATTTCTGTGGGCAATATTTTGAAGGTGTATAAATTAGTATAGGGTGTACAAATAGGTGTTCCCTGTGTCTAGGAATATAGATAAAATGAATGAATAGACCATACTGTGAATAAATAATATTACTGGTTCCAACTTTAAATATTGGATTGAATTGATATTTACAAATTTACAGGAAATCTTATATTGAGATACATACATTCATTACAACCATTTATACATCTAATGGTAATATTAGGTTTATGGTTTATCATGAAGAGTGTGTGAGTTTTGCTTTAAAAGTGATTATTGAAATCTAAAATAAAATGAAGTATCATGAAAAGACCAGTCAAAAAACATAGAGGAATACTTGTGTACTGAAGCAAGAAGTGATTAAAAGTGAAACAAAAGCCTATCAATTTGCAAAATTGTGAATGAAATATATATCCTATGATGTGCATAAACTGAAGAAATAGTCATGTAACAGTGTTGAATAAAAATGAAGGTCAAAATACACATCATGTCCCATAGGAATCTACTTGCATTGATGTTAAAGTGGGTCAGTTACTGTAGAAAAATTAGGACTTCTATGCACCATTCACTGAATTTTGATTTCAGTACTAGGATACAATATGTATTTAAGGTGGATGAATATTTCTGAAAATAACTTTGTGAACATTTGGTTATAAATCCACATTCATGAACATGAATGCATTTAGGGATTGTATAATAAGACACATATATTTTACATTCTGAAAAATCTGGAGAGTGTGTGTGTGTATATATATATATATATATATATATATATATAATATATATATATAAAGAGAGAGAGAGAGAGAGAGAGAGAGAGAGAGAGAGAGAGAGGGAGAGAGGCATTAAAAGGTAGCAATATATATGCCAATCGAAATTCATCATGAAATATATAACATCCACAGATCCAAAACTATTCATTTTACTGAACATGGATTTATGTATTATATTGTTCAACTAGGAAGCTCACCCATAGTTTTAATTTTCAATTCCAACAACGTTTAGGAGGAGTGACCTCTTCTAAAAATTTGTATCTGCCAAGTCAGCCATCTAACAAAAATGTACATGTGATACCAGGTAGGATTCTATATGTACATTCAAAAATACATGTGCTGAATAGGCTACAGATAAAGGGAGATAGGAATTCACATATTTGTTAACTATAAAACACATGGAGAACTATTTCAATTTAAAATTGACTAGATTTATAACACCTACCCTTTATCATGCAAAAGGTAAATCCAACTATACACCATGCCTCTCTAAACTGCTTGTATTTCTATTCTGTTTGGGTTCTTTTTCTCCATCACTTTAGGATTGCTGCAATCTGGCTGGGCACAATTCAGGAGCCACTTGTCAAAAGAAACTAAAATTACTTTTAGAACCACACATGACTAAAAATTAGCTCCTCGGGAAAAACCCTCAGAGCCCAACTGCCACTACTGGCTTCCCACAAGCTCTCAACCTCCACACTCCTTCTCTTGAGGTCGATTGGCTGGGTCGTGTGGGCAGAGCCCAAAAAGTCCCACAATGAGCAGCTCCGTTGTCTGAAAGGGTGGGGAAACAGCCCAATGGCATTACCACAGAGGAGCCAATCAGCTAGATATTGCTGGGGCTGCTGTGAGCCAATCATCAGCTTGCAGTCTGAAAGGGTGGGGAAACTGCTCAATGAGCATCTCCAATGAGCATCACCGCAGAGGAGCCAATTAGCTTGATGTTGCTGGGGCCGCTGTTAGCCAATCATCAGCCGGCAGTCTGAAAGTTTGTTTGGCCCCTTGGGCTGTGCCTCTCAACACCTCCCCCTCTCTGTTTAAACAACAGGCATGTGGCTTAGGGACCATGCCTGCCTTAGGTTGTCCAATAGTACATATGGTGCTTACCCATTATCGAATGAGCTGACCTCAAGGTATCAGCCTCCAGTCTTAGATTGGTACCATTGCAATTGGATCTTACCCGTCACTAGCTACAGGTCCAGTATACAGTCACACCTGTGGAGAGGTCTTTGTACCAGCGGGGGGTGAGGTTCTTTGTCTCACCTCTGTTGGCCCCCAAATTTTAGCTGAACGACCATGACAGCAGAAGGGAGGAAGATACACCAAGCCAATTGACGGCTCCTTTTGGAAAAATTGTACCACCGATGACATCATCAGCAAAAATACCCCAACACTACCACAAGTCAATTCACCAACATATTGTTCACAATGCATGCAGGTGAGTTCACAATGCATACAGGTGATACATAGTCGAGGCAAGTTCTGCAAGCAGTTCAGTGATGGCTATTGCAGAAGCTGTAGATTGGTTTTATCTTTGTCTTTACAGGCACTGGGATGAAGATAGGAATTTTGGCAATAATGGCCAAAGAAAAATTATGTAACATTCCAGAAGGTACTAAAAGAAAACAATTTTCTTAACAATTTACATTGTCTTGAAGAGAATTATTAAATATAATGAAAAGAAAAGGTGAAAGTAAACAAACAGATCTGTTAACCTCCTTTTTTGTACACATTTTAAAACAATCCTCAACAGGTGTTTACCCAATTTAAATTAAAACATTTACATCAAGTGTATAAAAATATATTTGGATCCATTTTTTCATGAGCGCTCATCATATATGATATATGGACATACGTACATTCAAACATATAACAAAAAACACAAGTGTGCACACGTAATATAATACATACAACACATAACATAAGAGTAAAGGCCTTATAACATTTTACAGGTGAAATCTCCATTGCAATGTCTAAAAACTCTATAGTCCAAAAATAGAACTGATCAGCAAAACATTAACCTAGGTTTGTATGAGCTCAAAAAACAAAATAGAACTTCATGACATGGGAAAGGGTAATAATAAAATAGATATTGAAAAAAGCATCCTGGATTTGTCACAGATGTAAGAATAGCCAAACTGGAGTTCTGGATATCAGCTGTTATGGATTTGAGCCAAATCATATTCTTTTAATCTGTAGAAATCGCTTTAGTTAGTCTCTCTGGAATCCAAATCGGCTGCTGTTCTCCCTGTGGAAACACACAAACAGACCTCCAACTCCAGACAATTACTGGGTCAGGACATTTCCATTGTCCTGTTAGAATATCCTTCCAAAGTACCTTGGGCTTATGTACATTTTTTGGACACATATGCCTTTCCACAGGAATAAGCCCTGATGAATCCAAATTTCCAAAGTTTAGAGTAAAAAGGGTTATTTTAAGTTTATCTTTGGGGAATATATACCCCTTCCCAATTCCTTTTTTTTTTTGTTTAATTAGTACGTTTTAATAGTTTGATGAGCTCATTTAACTATGCCTTGTCCCTGCGGATTGTATGGGATTCCTGTTATATGAGTAATGCAAAATGATGAGCAAAATTCTTTAAAAGAGGTAAAAGTATAACCAGGTGCAACATCTGTTTTTAACTGTTTTGGAATGCCCACAGTGGCAAAATTTTGTAAGCAATGAGCTATAACATCTTTAGTTTTTTTTCTCCGGCATGAAGGGAGTCCATCAAAAATTCAGAAGAAGTATCAACTGTAACATGCAAATATTTTAATTTTCCAAATTCTGGCAAGTTTGTGACGTCCATCTGCCAAATATGGTTAGGTATCAATCCTCTAGGATTGACTCCAAGATTAACTTCTGGTAAAATGGTCACACAATTTTGACATTGTTTTATTATTTGTCTAGCTTGTTCCTTAGTTATTTTAAAGCGCTTATGTATAGTATTAGCATTGACATGGAATTATTTATGAAAATTTGTAGCTTCTTCTACTGTAGAGAAAATATGTATGTCATGCGTAGTTTTATCTGCTAAATCATTACCCAAACTAAGGGCTCCAGGCAATCCTGTATATGTCCTGATATGCCCTATAAAGGACGGATCTTTTCTGTCCCAGATTAGACTTTGTATAGTGGAAAGAAAAGAGAAAACAGGAGAGGAAGGGGAAATTTGTTTCTTCCTAAGATTATATATTCAAACTCAACCCTGTTGAAAATGCATAATCATATCACTCACTTTATACTTTGCCTGATTTCATAATGTCTCTAAAGATATGTGGTTTCCTGCATATTTTCACCAGTTCACCATTGTGACTGACCCTTCACATGAACTTATGTTCACTTTCACTCTCTAACCACAACCCTAATGCTCCAGAACTTTTGTTCCAAATCCTATACTCACTATTCTTCCTAAACCAACTCTGTACCTAATTCTACCTACTATCCGTTTTTGACTGGATGTTCTCTTCAACATTCAATCATCCAAGCTACCAGGTCCGATGCCATTGTATATCTATTTACCTGAGACATCTGTACACAATGTAAATCAAAGTTAAGTATCCCAATCAAGGGCCCAATGCCCTTCTGAGCTTCAAAATTACCTAGATTTCGGTTTTAATTCATATATTTAACCTCTATATTTTTATAAATATCTCAGGTTCCCAATACCATTATTCATCCCGCAGGATTATTCCTAACTCAAATCAAACATTTTATTAGCCCTAAGAATACACTGTTCCATCAACCTAAATTTAAAGAAAAGCAGGGACAGAGTTGGTCTTACAATACAGGAATGTAGGGGATCTTCCACCTGCTGAGAACCTCCAAAGTCCATGCAGAAATGAATCCTGGAGAAGATATAGTCAGCTATGAAGGATCTGCGAGAGCAAAAGTCATCTTCCATGGCAATCACCCTGGTCAGGATGAAGGGATGTGTCTGAATCAGCCTCTCTCTTCTTAATGTAGAGGAAATTGACCAAACCAGGCCTGTGTGGATAGCTATTCCCGGGTTCCTAAGGTTGACATACCATTCTAACTTGTGAAAGTTTCAAAGGAAGTAGGGGAAGCCTCCATCTAATGGGACACTTGGAAACAACTATTAGGACAAAATGGTTTACAAGGCAGTGAATTTATTCAGTTCCTGAAGGGAGTGACCTCACCTCACTTTCTTGGTGATGGATCTCTCTGAACTTGGGATACTGGAAACCAGGCACATAGAGCCAGTCCCAGTCCCAGTCCCAATGGGCTCACTTGTTTGGATTTACCAAGGACAGAGTCAGTCTTTCTTTGTACCTACTGATGTTAGGATGGCAAAAGCAAGGAGAGCTCTGAAGAAGGGCCTTTCCTGAGAAAGCAGGTAGTGGCTAAACACTAGCTTCTGACAACTTAACAGAGTTGGTCAAGGAGAACAGACCTGAGACAGGACAGGACTTTTCAGGGGAAAATTGTATGGCCCACCAGTCAGAGGACACTCCCTAGAGTCACAGACCTACTTGGGGGAAGGAGGTGCCAATATGGGTGTGGTTTTGGGTTTATGATTTTGTCTCATGTTCTGAGAATAGGTAGGAAAGGTGGTTTGTTTTTTGGGGTTGAACTGTTTCTAGTAAGACGTTTGACAAGGCTAGTGTTTCTATGTCTGTGTATCCCACTAGGTCCGTGGTTGTAGACATTAGAAAAGAGAATGCATCAATGGATTTGTCCTGTCTTGTAGAAAGCTTCCCAGCATTCATCCTGCCCAATTAATGAATGGATTGCAGCTTTCCTTAAGGATGGGCAACACCAACGATCTTAGTAATTTTCAATTTTCTTTCTGAATTCTCGCCAATCTCCAGAATAGGCTCATGGTTTTGTGTCCAAGATATGTACCACCTCCAAGCTCTGTGACATGGCCATGTACTGGATAGATGAAGGGAATGGCGAGCATCTCAGAAAACGCAGATATCAGTGTGACCAGTAAACTCTCAGTGGAGAAACCCTTCTTTGAGCCTTTTGCTTACATAATGTTCTGTTGCCTTGAATGTCAAGAAGTTCTTTGTTTCGGACCACCCCTTTGTGAAGCCTGAAGAAAACAGTTTTCAGATCTAAATGAATGGGCATAACCTGTGGCTCTTTGCTTACTTGCTTTGGAAATGGATGTGTCTGAATCCAACTCTATGCCCTGTGTGAGGCTGTGTCTTAGATTCTCTGCAACTGATAGATCTAAAGAAAGATCCCATGTGTGCATCCAAAACCAAAATGGCCAAAAGAGCAGTCATTGTGGGTGAAGTTTCTCTCCATCCTCTGTTAGGTTCTTGACGTCCATCAAGTGAGAATTGGGATCCTTTGGGTCAAATGAGTTTTTCAAAGCACTCCAGATGTGGTTGGGTTTTCTTATGACTGAAATTCACATAAAGAATCTACACCTGACAGTCAGTAGGCCTCAAATTGCAGAAGAAGATCTGTATTAATGGCAGGTGTATTTGATCAATCCTGGTTCACTGGAAGGGTTTCCAGCCCACCCTGACTTTAGGCAAATTAGTGGCACGGGAGCATGTTTTGGACACTGTCTTGGGCTATGCCCCTCATGGAAACGTCCAGCCAGAGGTTATGATGAGTGTCTATATGGAAGAAGATGAGGGCCATTGGGGAGTGTTTTGGTTTTAATTGTGGTCATTTGTGTGGCATTTGGAAGAGATGACTGGGTCCACCTGGGCTTGAACTCTGGTGTGATTCCCCTTAGAGACTGAGTTCTGGAACTGAGCTCAGAGAAGTATTGCCATTAATTGTGTTGGGATTTTATGAGACCACGCATAAGAGTCGCCCTTTAAACTGAGATCTAGCATTGAAGTGCTCTGTCCCATAATGAAAGATCCACAAACAGTGAAAGCAACGACACATGAAACAGACAAGACAAGACAATAAAGACAGGCAATGGACGTCCAACACTGAGATCAGGACTGAGTAGCCGGCAATAACCAATGGGCTGGCAATACCGAATCCAAAACAAAATATCACTGAGTCGAGGAATCTATTATAACTAAATTTCCCAAGTCCTCTGGGGCGTCCTCCAGGAACGTGGCCTGTGGCTCTGTGACACGTCTGTCAGCCACTGTCGGAGAGAGCTCACACTCTTCATCAATAGCCATTTTTCCAAGTCCTAACCTGAAACCTGAAACCAGGAATAGGAGACTTACTTACCCCAAGAGTAGCCCGTTGCGGTCTCTCATCCGCCGCTGCCAGATATCAGTGGAAACTTCATGTGTAAAGGTCGGGCGTGCATTGGAGGAAGAGACCACCAAGAAACTGACTCATGAAACAGCAAAGGGTTTATTGGAGTTCCAGCATGCTGGGGCTCAGAGCTCACTTGAATACAGCGGAGAGCCCTGAGAAGAGCTTGAGCAGAGCTTATATACTTTCCTTGCCGAGGGCAAGGAGGGAAGTTTATTGATGGGTCAGTGGGAGTGGGCAGTTTGCATGCAACCAGGTGAGAGAGTAAATTCTGCAGTTTGAAAACTGGGGACAGCACATTCTGGGAACAAGATTAGCAAACAGTTCTCAAGATTTCAACAGTGTTTTGTTAAGCATAGAGAAAAACAGGAAGTGACAAGTACCTATTTAATTAACCATTCAATAACAACTATACCTTTTTAAATGGATGTTCTCATCTACATTCAATCTTCCAAGGTACAGGGTCCTATGACATTGTATATCAATTTACCTGAGACATCTGTGCAGAACGTAATTCAACGCTAAGTATCCCAATTAAGGGCCCAATGCCATTCTGGGATTCAAATCTTACTTAGATTTCTGTTTTCCTACATATATTTCAACTATATATTCTTATACATATCGCAGCTTCTCAATAGAATTATTCATAAACAGAATGATTCCTAACCCAAATCAAACATGTTATTAACCCTAACCCTACAGTGTTCCCTCAATCTAACTTTAAAGAAGAGCACGGACAGAGTTGGTCTTATAATACAGGAATGTAGGGGATCTTTCACCTGCTGAGAACCTCAAAGGTCCATGGAGAAATAAGCCATGGAGAAGATGTAGGCAGCTATGAAGGACCTGAGAGAGCAAAAGTCATCTTCCATGGCAAACAACCTGGTCAGGATGAAGGGATGTCTCTGAATCTGCCACTCACACCCTGTGATCTGCGCCACTTCACAGGTGAATAACGAGTTAGAACGACAAAAAATTATCTTGTTAGGATCTTACAGAAAAATGGGTGTGCACCGAAACCTAGAAGAATGATTTCCACCAATGAGGTCCGGTAATTGAGTCTCAAACACGAGCCAAATGTGCGACCGGAGATCCGGGCTGACAAATCTGTGTGGCCTGCCCCGTGGCTAGAGACAGCAGGGCACCACCTAGAAGCGACCAGCCGGCAGGGAGAAACGTTGCTGCAGATTCTGTGGAATCCTGCTGGCTGACCTCCAACTGAGCCCCGGGCTGAGTTTGGGATTTCAAACGGGGAAGGAAGTGCTACAGTTCTATCCCCCCACAATAAAAACTCCACCAAGGAAACCAACGGTCACCATCTTGGAGAGCAGAAGTAACCACCGCCACTCTCCAACAGATTGCAACAATAAAACAGGTTTGTGTTACTCAGCTCATCTCCCATACAGCAGGGAATTCACATAAAATCTCTCTTAGGCTTTCCATTGGAGAGATTATCAGAGAGAGCCTGCATAAAGACGTCGGGAAAACTACAGGCACCTGACCTTCAACTTCCCCTCCCATCAGCGGCGAAAACGAAACCTGTCTAGCCAGAGCTGGGAGAGGGGCAAGAGGAAAAAATCAAAACAATAGAGTGCCGGGGTTCCCCATAGACACCATCCACACCCAAGATACGGCAGGCCCAGAGGACAGTATGAGCTGCCGAGAGGCATCACTCAGGGGAAATCTGGTCTAGCACGAGAAACCAGGACTAGCAGGAGATAACAGGGGACTAGAGGCCAGGCCCGTGTGACTGGGCGGCTGGAGAACGCCCGCCCACTGGTCACAAACAGCCCGCTGCTGGTGCGACTGGGTGGCTGGTGCCCGCCTGCCTACCAGCCACCAATCGCCCGCTGGCTGCACGTGCAACTGGGTGGCTAGAGATCTCCCGCCCACCAGTGACAGCCCACCCGCTGACTGTGTGACTGGACAGCTGGAGACCGCCCGCCCGCCGGCGACCGGAAGTTGAAAACAAACAGAGACAGATCAGTCCCAGCCCACTCCCATTTGAACACCCTGGCAAGGAGCCCGGGGCCCGCCATAGCAGACAGGTGACATCACTGGAGCTCGGCCATCGCAATTCCTTCCAAGCAGAATTCACTTTAGCAGGCATAGTCTACCAACACAAAGGAGAGACAACAGATATATTAAACCAAAACAAATCTATAGAATAGAGCAGAAAAACAGCAATCAAATAGAGATGGAAAACAACGTGAACATCATGAAAAAACAAAGGAAAAAAATGTGTACAAACAATGCAGGACAACTTAATTCTACAGGAGGACCTAGAATCATCAGAAACAGGGATAGGGAAAAAAACTCAAGGCTTACCTAACTCAGATGGAAAGGGATATTAGAGAATACATGAATCAGCAAGTCCTAGCAATAAAAGTATATTTTGAAAATGAATTAAACAAATTCAAATGGCAAAGAACAAGCTTTACCAGGAGATAGAGATCTTAAAAAAAATCAAACAGTAATCCTAGAAATGCAGGAAACTATTAATTAAAACTCAAACGAGAATATTACAAATAGACTAGATCAAATAGAAGTCAGAACATCAGATAATGAAGACAACGTTTATCAACTTGAAAAGAATATAGTCAACACAGAAAAGATGCTTAAGTCCCAAGAGCAGTCTATTCAAAAGATATGGGATGTCATAAAAAAAACAAATTTCACAGTCATCGGAATAGAAGAAGCCATAGAGATTCAAACCGAAAGAATGGACAACATATTAAATGAAATAATTCTAGAAAACTTCCCAGAGATGAAAGATGGAATGGATTGCCAAATCCTTGAAGCCTACAGGACCCCAAACATTCAAAACCATAATAGACCAACTCCAAGACATATAATTATGAAGATAGCCAACATACAGAACAAGGAGAGAATATTAAAAGCTACGAGAGAAAGGAGGCGGATTACATTCAGGGGTAAACCAATTAGATTAACGACTGATTTTTCATCACAAACTTTGAAAGTGAGAAGATCCTGGAACAATGTATTTCAAACACTGAAAAATAATGAATTCCAACAAAGAATACTGTATCCAGCAAAATTAAGCTTCAGATTTGACAATAAAATTAAAGTCTTTCACAATGAATAAAAACTAAAAGAATTCACACCCATAACACCAGCACTGCAAAGGATTTTGGGCAAAATACTACAAGAAGAAGAATTGAAAAATAGTGCCCCAAACTAACAGTGGGAGGTATCTCAGTAAAGGGGGAGGAAAATAACCAAAAAGTAAAAACTAGCCAAACTAAAATAAATAAATAAATTAACATGAATGGATGTACAAATCATATTTCAATTGTAACCTTAAATGTTAATTTCCTAAACTCACCATTCAAGAGACATAGGGTAGTAACCTGGATCAAAAAAACAAATCCAACAATATGCTGCTTTCAGGAGACTCATGATAGGTAAAGACATACACAGGCTGAAAGTAAAAGGTTGGGAAAAATCATACCACTCACAGGGCACACGGAAGCAAGCAGGAGTGGCCAAACTCATATCAAATACAATCAACTTCAAACCTACGTTAATCAAAAGGGATAAAGAAGGACACTATATAACGTTAAAAGGAACCATCCACCAACATAACATAACAATTACCAATTTGTATGCAGCAAACAAATGAGCTGCCACACTCATAAAACAAACTCTTCTCAAGTTCAAGAGTCAAATAGACTACAACATAATAATTATAGGTGACGTCAACAGACCGCTCTCACCATTAGACACATCCTCTAGACAAAAACTGAATAAAGAAACTATAGAACTCAACAGCACAATCAATAACCTAGACTTAACCGACATATATAGAATATATCAACCATCATCAAGTGGATACACCTTCTTATCAGCAGCAGATGGATCCTACTCAAAGATAGACCATATATTAGGTCATAGGGCAACTCTTAGTAAATATAAAGGCGTGGAGATAATACCATGCACCATATCAGATCATAATGAAATGAAACTGGAAATCAATGATAAAAGAAGGAAGGAAAAATCCTACATCACATGGAAAATGAACAATATTCTACTGAATGATCAATGGGTTACAGAAGACATTAAGGAGGAGACAAAAAAATTCTTAGAGACAAATGACCATACAGACACAACCTACTGTAATCTATGGGACACAATGAAAGCAGTTTTAAGAGGAAAATTCATTTCTTGGAGTTCTTTCCTCAAAAAAAGAAAAAAACAACAACAAATAAATGAACTCACACTACACCTCAAAAACCTAGAAAAGGAAGAGCAAAACAACAGCAAATGTAGTAGACGACATTAAAATAAGAGCAGAAATCAACGAAATTGAAACAAAAAATCATTGAAAAAATTGATAAACTAAAAGTTGGTTCTTTGAAAAAATAAATAAGATTGACAGGCCCTTAGCCATGATAACGAAGAGAAGAAGAGAGAGAACTCAAATTATTAACATAGGGGGTGAAAAATGCAATACCACAACAGACACTACAGAAATATAGAAGATAATTAGAAAGTATTTTGAAACCCTATATTCCAATAAAATAGAAGATAGTGAAGATATCAATAAATTTCTTAAGTCATACGATCTGCCCAGATTGAGTCAGGAAGACAAACACAATTTAAACAGACCAATGACAAAGGAAGAAATAGAAGAAGCCATCAAAAGATAACCAACGAAAAAAAGCCCTGGACCGGATGGGTAAACAGCGGAGTTCTACAAAACCTTCAAAGAAGAATTAATACTGATTCTTTTCAAGCTCTTTCAAGAAATACAAAAAGAAGGAGCTCTTTCAAATTCATTCTATGAGGCCAAAATCACCCTGATCTTGAAATCAGACTAAGACACTTCAAAGAAACAAAACTACAGACCAATATCTCTAATGAACTTGGATACAAAAATTCTCAATAAAATCCTGATGAATCGAATACAAAAGCATATCAAAAAAAATTGTGCACCATGATCAAGTAGGATTCACCCCTGGGATGCAAGGCTGGTTCAATATACGGAAATCAATAAATACTATTCACCACATCAATAGACTTAAAGACAAGAACCATATGATCATCTCGATAGATGCAGAAAAAAACATTTGACAAAGTACAGCATCCCTTTATGTTCAAAACACTAGAAAAACTAGGGATAACAGGAACTTACCTCAACATTGTGAAAGCTATATATGCTAAACCTCAGGCTAGCATCATCCTAAATGGAGAAAAACTGAAGGGATTGCCTCTAAAATCTGGAACAAGACAGGGATGCCCTCTATCACCACTTCTATTCAATTTAGTTCTTGAAATTCTAGCCAGAGCAATTAGACAATAGAAATTAAAGGCATAAAAATAGGAAAACAAGAACTTAAATTACCACTATTTGTGGATGACATGATAATATATATAACAGACCCAAAAGGGTCTACAAAGAAACTGCTAGAGATAATAAATGAATTAAGCAAAGTGGCAGGATATAAAATCAACACGCATAAATCAAAGGCATTTATGTATATCAGGAGCAAAACTTCTGAAATGGAAAGGAGGAAAACCACTCCATTCACAATATCCTCAAAGAAAATAAGATACTTGGAAATCAACCTAACAAAAGAGGTGAAAGATTTATATAATGAAAACTACAGAATCCTAAAGAGAGAGATAGAAGAAGATCTTAGAAGATGGAAAAATGTACCCTGTTCATGGATAGGCAGAACTAACATCATCAAAATGGTGATATTACCCAAAGTTCTCTACAGGTTAAAATGGATGCCAATCAAAATCCCAACAGCATTTCTTGTAGAAATGATAAAGCAATCATGAAATTCATATGGAAAAACAAAAGACCCAGAATAGCAAAAGCAATTCTAAGCAGGAATTTGAATCTGGAGGTATAGCGATACCAGAGTTCAAACTGTACTACAAAGCAATAGTTATAAAAGCAGCGTGGTACTGGTACCAAAACAGGCAGGTGGATCAGTGGTAGAGAATAGAGGACACAGAAATCAATCCACAAAATTACAACATTCTTATATATGATAAAGAGGCTAAAAGCATATTGGGAGATGGATAGCATCTTCAACAAATGGTGCTGGGAAAATTGGAAATCCATATGCACCAAAATGAAACTGAATCCCTTTCTCTCGCCATGCACAAAAGTTAACTCAAAATGGATCAAGGAGCTAGTGATGAAATCAGAGACACTGCATGTGATAGAAGAAAAAGATGGCTATGATCTACATACTGTGGGGTTGGGCTCCAAATTCATTAATAGGACACCCATAGCCCAAGAGTTAATAACAACAATAAACAAATGGGACTTACTTAAACTAAAAAGTTTTTTCTCTGCAAGAGAAACAATAAGAGAGGTAAATAGAGAGTCTACATCCTGGGAACAATTTTTTACCCCTCACACTTCAGATAGAGCTCTAATATCCAGAATATACAAAGAACTCAAAAAATTAAACAATAAGATAACAAATAACCCAATCAACAAATGGGCCAAGGACCTGAACAGACACTTCAAAGAGGAGGACATACAATCAATCAACAAGTACATAAAAAAATGCTCACCATCTGTATCAGTCAGAGAAATGCAAATCAAAACCACCCTAAGATACCATCTCACTCCAGTAAGATTAGCAGCCATTATGAAGTCAAACAACAATAAGTGTTGGCGAGGATGTGGAGAAAAGGGTACACTTGTACACTACTGGTGGTACTGAAAATTGATAAGGCCAATTTGTAAAGCAGTATGGAGATTTCTTGGAAAGCTGGGAATGAATGCACCATTTGACCCAGCTATCACCCTTCTCGGACTAGAGGGACTTAACAGAGCGTACTATAGGGATACTGCCACATCAATGATCATAGCGCCACAATTCACAATAGCTAGACTGTGGAACCAACCTAGATGTCCTTCAATAGATGAATGGTTAAAAAACTGTGGCATCTATACACAATGGAGTATTACTCAGCACTAAAAAATGGCAAAATCATAGACTTTGCAAGGAAATGGATGGCATTAGAGCAGATTATGCTAAGCTAAGCTAACCAATCCTTAAAAAAATGCCAAATGTCTTCTTTGATATAAAGAGAGCACCTAAGAACAGAACAGGGAGGAAGAGCATGAGAAAAAGATTAACATTAAACAAAGACGAGTGGGGGGATAGAAAGGGGGAGAGAAGGGAAAGCATATGGAAATGGTAGGAGACCCTCAATGTTACACAAAATTACATATAAGAGCTTGTGAGGGGAAATGGGGGGAAAACAATGGAGAGAATTGAACAACAGCAGATGAGGTAGAGAGGAAAGATGGGAGGGGAGCGGAGGGGGGATAGTAGGGGATAGAAAAGGTAGCAGAATACAACATCACTATTATGCCATTATGTACAAATGTGAATGTGTAACCAATGTGCTTCTACAATTCGTATTTGGGGAAAAATGGGAGTTCATAACCCAATTGAGTCAAATGTATGAAAGATAATATATCATGAGTTTTGTAATGTTTTGAACAATCAATAAACATAAATAAATAAATAAAGGTTTAAAATTGAGTGGCAAGAAATCAGCTAAAAAAGTGTTGAGATGCATTCATTTTGCTAAGCAGAAACTTTGTTTTGTGTAGTTGTATCTATCACAAATTTATTTTACCAGAAAACTGGCTTTTGAAAATACACTTAATTGAGATTAAAGGATAATCCACCTACCTTCATGAAAAATTCATAGCATTTCCTATATTTTTCATATTTCAATTTTTGGTAAATATTTTGTCATGGACCAGGTCTAGTCTTAGGCTATTCTTTCAGAATACTGCCTCATCTGATAAGTTGGTACAATGTGTTGGATTGTTCTTTTAATCTTTTATTTAATAGTTTCTAGCTCATAATGTGTATTTTTCATTATCTTTATTTGGACATACATACCCAACGATATCTTTGCATTTTATGTTTTACTGGGAAGAGACTCATCAAAAGCTCTGTATTATATGTATCAACAATCAAACATTTAGAGCATGCAATTATTCTTAATTTTGCATGAAAATATCTTTTCACCATTTACTTATAAAAATTTAGAACTATTAATAATGTCCCTACTGTAATAAGTAACTAATTACCAGAAAAATTAAACAATTCACTTTATATCAATTATGAATATGAAAAGTACTAAAATAAGTATTTGGCAATTAATACATAATTGATAGAAATTGAAATCATAAGAAAGCCATTTAAACTGTCAGTGCATATGGTCCTTAAATAATAGGTTGTTCAAAAAAATTTCTCTAATTCATAAGATATAATATGCCATATTACAGTGTAACGTGATAAAAAACATTAAATTATCAATATTGATAATAAAGAATGATACCTTTTTTCTTAAATATGTTTATTTGATTTTCATTGTAAGATGTTAATTCTGGAAGACTTCAGAATTAAGAAAGTCTTGGTGTATATTATTTCTAACAGGCTAATCAAAGTACTTTTAAATATATATGTATATATATATATATATATATATATATATATATATATATATATACACATAATATATGTAATGCATATGCATGAATATAGACACATATGTATAATAAATGTATTGTAATATATCTATCAGGTGATTATAATTATTAAATTTTTTTTAAAAAAATAGTGACTATAAAAAACAGTCTCAAATTTAAATTTCATAGTATACAACTGTTTGTAATGCCATGAGAGAAAAATAGATATGGAGGAAAAACGAAAAAGGAAGAGAGAGAAGGGGAAAAATGAGGAAGAAAGTGAGTAAAGAAGAGAGAGAGGCGTGTTCGATGTTAAGACAAAAGTGGAGCGGCTGGGTTTGTGATTCAGTGTTAACATGTTTGCCTAGTATGTGTGAGGAACTGGGTTCTATTCTCAGCACCACATACAAATAAAGAAAATGAAGATCCATCAACAACTTAAAAAATAAAAAATAAAAAACTAGAAATATTACTAAAATCCCAAGCATTTATGAATGTTAAATAATAAAATATATGTTACATAGCCTTATGTAATTTCTAGACTCCCCCAAAAAGTCATTAAATGTTGGATTATTAGTGCTATAACTAAAAATCCATTGCTCTTTCCTCTACATTCTGTGGCATTCTAGTGCTAAAATAAATTGTAGTATAACACCAAAAAAAAAAAAAATCCTAATATTTCTACAGTAACTGACCCAGTTTAACATCAATGCAAGTAGATTCCTATGGGACATGATATGTACTTTGTAGTTTATTTTTATTCAACACTGGTACATTTCTATTTCTTGAGTTTATGCACATTATAGGATATATATTTCATCCACACGTTCACAAATTTATAGGCATTTATTTCACTTTCAATCACTTCCTGCTTCAGAAAACATGTATTCCTCCGTTTCTGACTGGTCTTTTCTTGAAACTTCTTTCCAAACACATTATTTTCGATTTCCATTATCACATTTGAAGCAAAACTCACACACCCCTCATAATAAACCATAACCCTAATATTACCATTAGATGTACAACTGGTTGGAATGAATGATTGTATATCAATATAAGATTTCTTACTTAGTTTCAGATATCAATTCAATCCATTATTTAAAGTGGAACCAGTTATATTATTTATTCACAATGTGGTATTTTCATGCATTATCTCTATATTCATAGACACAGGGTACACCTCTTTGTACCCCCAACACTAATTTATACGTCTTCAAAATATTGCTCCCAGAAATGTTGGAAGAAATACCCATGTCACCTGATCTACATATGCATTTTATCACTGAAATATTCTGGACACAAAAAGCAAAGGTCACACTTATGATTGTATCAAAGCTAAATGAAAAGTGAACATGGATTACTAAAAACATCCATGTCCAGGTTGCCTAATGCTCTCAAATGAAAATCCTATTGGTAACTACAAATTAGTTTCTTCCAAAGATTATATATTCAAACTCAACCCTGTTGAAAATGTCTAATCCTCTCACTCACTTTATACTTTGCCTGTTTTTGTAATGTCTCTATTGGTATCTGCTTTTCCACAGTTCATCATTGTGACTAAATCTTCACATGTTCTGAAACTTACATTCACACTCTAATCGAAATCCTATTGCTAAAGAACTTTTGGTCCAAATCCTATATTCACTCTTCTTCTTAAAACCTACCTACTATCTTCCTAATCCTACCGACTATCACTTTTTGACTGGAGGTTCTCTTCTACATTCAATCATCCAGTTACAAGGTCTTATGCCATTGTATATCGATTTCTCTGAGACATTTTTGCAGAATGTAATTCAACGATAGGTCTCCCAATCAAGGGCCCAATGATTTCTGGGCTTCAAATCTTACTTAGATTTCTGTTTATGTACATATATTTCACGTCTGTATTCTAATAAATATCACAGGTTCCAATAACATTATTCATCCAGCAGAATGGTTCCTAACCGAAAATGAAAATGTTATTAACCCTAACCATACACTGTTCCCTCAATCTAACTTTACAGAAGAGCAGTGACAGTGTTGGTCTTACAATACAGGAATGCATGGGATCTTCCACCTGCTGAGAACCTCAAAGGTACATGCAGAAATGATCCCTGGAGAAGATGTAGGCAGCGATGAAGGACCTGAGAGAGCAAAAGTCATCTCAATGGCAAACAACCTGGTAGAATTAAGGAATGTGTCTGAATCAGCCTCATTCTTCTTAATACAGAGAAGATAGACCAAACCATGCCTGTGTGGAGAGCTGTTCCCTGGTCCCTATGTTTGATATACGATTCGAACTTGTGAAAGTGTCACAGGATGTAGGGGCATCCTCCATCTCATGGGAACCTTGGAGGCAAATGTTAGGACAACGTGGTTTCCAAGGCAGTGACCTCATTCAGTTCCTCAAGGAAGTGACTTCACCTCACTTCCTTGGTGATGGAAGTCTCTGAACTTGGGATCCAGGAAGCCAGGCACCCAGAGCCATAACCCGTCCAAGTCCCAGTGGTCTAACTTGTTTGGATTTACGAAGGACAGAGTCAATATTTCTTGGTACCTACTGATTTGAGGATGGCCAAATGCCAGGAAACCTCTGAAGAGGGTCCTATCCTGATAAAGCAGGTAGTGGATCACCGCTGGCTCCTGACTACTTCACAGAGTTGGCAAAGTAGAGCAGATCTGAGACAGGACAGGCCATTTTGGGAGAACATAGTATGGCCCACCAGTCAGAGGACACTCCGGATATGACAGACCTACTTGGGGGAAGGAGGTGCCTTTGCGGGTGTGGGTGTGGGTTTGTGGTTTTGTCTCATGTTCTGAGAATACGAAAGAAAGGCGGTTTGATTGGATTGTAGTGAACTGTTTCTAGTAAGTCGTTTGACAAGGCGAGTCTTTCTATGTCTGTGTATCCCACTGTGTCCGTGGTTGTCGACATTAGAAAAGAGAATGCATCAGTTGATGTGTTCTGTCTAGTAGAAAGCTTCGCAGCATTCATCCTGCCCAATTGATGAATGGACTGCGGCTTGCCTCATGGATGGGCAACACCTACTATCTGCCTAAGTTCCTGTTTTCTTCCTGAATTCTGGCCACTCTCCCGAATAGGCACATAGTTTTGTGTTTAAGATATGTACCACCTCAAGCTCTGTTAAATGGCCATGTACTGGACAGCTGAAGGGAATGGGAGAATCTCAGAAAACTCAGATATCAGTGTGACCAGGAAAGTCTCAGTGGAGAAACCCTGCTATGGGCCATTCTCTTACTATGTATCTGTTTCCCTGAATGTCAGGAAGTTCTTTGCCTCAGGCCACCCTCATGTGAAGCCTGAAAAAAAGAGTTTTCAAATGAAAATGAATGGGCATCACCTGTGGCTCTTTGCTTAATTTCTTTGCAAAGGGATGTGTCTGAATCACCCTTTGGCCCTGTGTGCGGTTGTGGCTTAGATTCTCAGCCCCTGATGAATCTAAAGAAAGATCCGATGTGTGCATCCAAAACCAAAATTTCAAAAAGATCAGTTATGATGGATGAAGTCTCTTGCCTTTCTTTGTTAGGTTCCTGAACTACATCAAGTGAGAATAGGGATCCTTTGGTTCAAATAAATTTTTGAAAGCCCTGAAGAAGTGCTTGGGTTTTCTTATGACTCCAATTCACATAAAGAATCTATACCTGACAGTCAGTAGGCCTCAAATTGGAGAAGCAGATCAGTATTAACTGCGGTCTTATTTTATCACTCCTGGTTCACATGCAGGGTGTCCAGGCCACCATGACTTTAGGCAAATGAGCGGCAAGGGAGCTTATTTTGGACACTAACCCATACCCTACTAGACTCTGACTAGTAATCCTAACATGATGGAGAATAATAACCCCAACACAATAGAAACACAAGAAGTTTTGAGGATTCATGTTGTATAGTTGTACTTGCCTTTTGCATTATATAGGGTAGGAGTTATAAATTTAGTCAATTTTTAATTGAAACAGTTCTCCATGTGTTTTTAAAGTTCACAACCATGTGAATTCCTCTCTCCCTTTCTCTGTAGCCTATTCAGAACATGTATTTTTATATGCACATTTAGAATCCTACCTGGTATCACATGTACATTCTTGAGAGGTTGCTGACTTAGCAGATACAAATTGTCAGAAGAGATCACTCCTCTGAATGCTGTTGGAAGTGAAAATTCAAACTATGGGTGACTTCCTAGTTGAACAACATTATACATAAATCCACGTTTAGTAAAATTAATATTGTTGGCTCTGTGGATTATATATATTTCATGATATATATATATATATATATATATATATATATATATATATATATATATATATATATATATTGCTACATTTTAATGTCTGTTTGAGTGTGTGTGTGTGTGTGTGTGTATAGATAGATAGATAGATAGATAGATATACACTCTCCAGATTTTTGAAAATATGAAACATATGTGTCTTATTATATACTCCCTAAATTCATTCATGTACATGTATGTGGATTTATAATCAACTTTTCACAAGATTATTTTCAAAAATATTCATCCACCTGAAATACATATTTGTTTCCTAGTACTAAAAACAAACTTCAGTGAATGGTGCATACAAATCCAAATATTTCTACAGTAACTGTCCCAGTTTAACATCAATGCTTGTAGATTCCTATGGGACATGATGTGTATTTTGACGTTCATTTTTTAACAAAACTGGTACATTATTATTTCTTCAGTTTATGCACATCATAGGATATATATTTCATTAACAAGTTCACAAATTTATAGGTATTTGTTTCGCTTTCAATAACTTCCTTATTCAAAACTCTTGTATTCCTCCAGGTTTCTTGTCTGGTCTCTTCATGAGACTTCTTTCCAAACTCATTATTTCTGAAATCCATAATCACCTTTGAAACAAAATTCACACACTCTTTATGATAATCCATAAGCCTAATATTAAAATAAGATGGATACCTGGTTGGATTGAATGATTGCATATCAATATAAGATTTCCTGTATATTTTCAGATATCAATTCAATCCATTATTTAAATTTAGAACTTGTTACATTGTTTAATCAAAGTTTTGTCTATTCATGCATTATCTCTATATTCCTAGACACAGGGTACACCCATTTGTAATGCCAGTACTAATTTATATATCTTCAAAATATTGCTCCCAGAAACGGTGGAATAAATACTTATGTCATCTGATCTACATATACATTTTATCACAGTAATTTTCTGGACACAAAAAGCAAAGTTCACACTTATGATTTTACCAAAGCCTTAATGGAAAGTGAGTATGCATTACTAAAAACATCCATGTCCAGGTTGCCTAACGCTCTCAAATGTGAATCCTATTGGTCACTACATATTTGTTTCTTCCTAAGATTATATATTTTACCTCAAGCCTGTTGAAAATGTCTAATCCTATCAATCACTTTATCATTTGCCTGATTTACTAATGTCTCTATTAATATCTGCTTTCCTACATATTTTCCACAGTTTATCATTGTGACTGACTCTTCACATGTGCTCACATTTTCATTCACTCTCTACCCGAAACCCTATTGCTAAAGAACTTTTGGTTTAAATCCTACACTCTCTCTGCTTTCTAAACCTACTGACTATCTTTCAAATAATACCGAGTATCCCTTTTTGACTAGAAGTTCTCTTAGACATTCCATCATCCAAGGTACAAGGTCCTATGCCATTGTACATCGATTTATCTGAGACATCTCTGCAGAACATAATTCAAAGCTAAGTATCCCAATCAAGGGCCCAATACCCTTCTGGGCTTCAAATCTTACCTAGATTTCTGTTTTCATTCTAATATTTCACTTTTACATTCTTGTAAATATTACAGGTTCCCAATACAATTATTCATCCTGCAGAATGATTCTTAACCCAAATCGAACCTTTTATTAACCCTAACCATACACTCTTCCCTCAATCTAAGTTTACAGAAGAGCAGGGACAGAGTTGTTTTTACAATACAGGAATGTAGGTCATCTTAAACCTGCTGGGAACCTCAAAGGTCCATGCAGAAATGATACCTGGAGAAGATGTAGGCAGCTATGAAGGAGTTGAGAGAGCAAAAGTCACCTTGCATGGCAAACCACCTGGTCAGGATGAAGGGTCGTGTCTGAATCAGTCTCTCTATTCTAAATGTAGAGAAGGTGAACCAAACCAGGCCTTTGTTGAGAGATGTTCCCGGGTGCCTATGGTTGATATACCATTCTAACTTGTGAAAGTGTCACAGGAAGTAGGGGCAGCCTCTATCTCATGGGACCCTTGGAACCAACTGTTAGGACAAAGTGGTTGCCAAGGGAGTGAACTCATTCAGTTCTTGAAGGAAGTGTCCTACCTCACTTCCTTGGTATTGGAACTCTCTGAAATTGGGATCCAAGATGCCAGACACCCAGAGCCAGTCCCAGTCCCACTCCCACTGGGCTCAGTTGTTTGGATTTACCAAGGACAGAGTCAGTCTTTCTTGGTACCTACTGCTTAGAGAATGGCCAAATGCCAGGACAGATATGAAGAGGGTCTTTCCTGAGAAAGCAGGTAGTGGCTCACCACTGGATCCTGACAACTTCACAGAGTTGGCAAAGGCAACCAGAACTGAGACAGGACTGGCCATTTCGGGGAACATAGTTTGGCTCAACAGACAGAGGACACACTGGAGAGTCAGAGACTTACTTGTGGGAAGGAGATGCCTTTGTGGGTGTGGGTGTGAGTTTGTGGTTTTGTCTCATGTTCTGAAAATAGGTAGGAAAGGTGGTTTGTTTGGTTTGGAATGGACTGTTTCTAGTAAATCGTTTGACAAGGTGAGTGATTCTAGTTCGGTGTATCCCACTGTGTACGTGGTTTTGGACATTAAAAAACAGAATGCACCAATGGATGCATCCTGTCTAGTAGAAAGCTTCCCAGCATTCATCCTGCTCAACTGATGGATGGACTGCGGTGTGTCTTATGGATGGGGAACACCTACTATCTTCCTAAGTTCCTGTTTTGTTCCTGAATTCTGGCCACTCTCCAGAATAGGCTCATGGTTTTGTGTCCAAGATATATACCACCTCCAAGCTCTGTGCCATGGCCATGTACTGGACAGCTGAATGGAATGGGAGAATCACAGAAAACTCAGATATCAGTGTGACCAGGAAAGTCTCAGTGGAGAAATCCTGCTTTGGCCATTCTCTTGCCTATATTTCTGTTGCCCTGAATGTCAGGAAGTTCTTTCCCTCAGCCCACCCCTTTGTTAAGCCTGAAGAAAACAGTTTTCAAATGGAAATGAAAGGGCATCACCTGTGGCTCTTTGCTTAATTTCTTTGTAAAGGGATGTGTCTGAATCAGCCTCTTGGCCCTGTGTGTGGTTGTGGCTTAGATTCTCAGCACCTCATGGATCTAAAGAAAGATCCCATGTGTGCATCCATAACCAAAATGGCAAAAAGATCTGTTATGGTGAATGAAGTCTCTTGCGTTCCTTTGTTAGGTTTCTGACCTACATCAAGTGAGAATAGGAATCCTTTGGTTCAAATGAATTCTTCAATGCCCTGAAGAAGTGGTTGTGTTTTCTCATGACTCCAAATCACATAAAGAATCGTTACCTGACACTCAGTAGGCCTCAAATTGGAGAAGCAGAGCTGTATTAACTGCAGTCCTATTTTATCACTCCTGGTTCACATGCAGGGTGTCCAGGCCACCATGACTTTAGGCAAATGAGGGGCAAGGGAGCTTATTTTGGACACTAACCCATACCCTACTAGACTCTGACTACTAATCCTAATATGATGGAGATTAATAACCCAAACAAAATAGAAATACAAGCAGTTCAGAGGAGTCATGTTGTATAGTTGGACTTGCCTTTTGCATTATATAGGGTAGGAGTTATAAATCTAGTCAATTTTTAATTAAAATAGTTCTCCATGTGTTTTTAAAGTTAACAAATATGTGAATTCCTCTCTCCCTTTTTGTGTAGCCTATTCAGCACATGTATTTTTATATGCACATATAGAATCCTACCTGGTATCACATGTTCATACTTGAGAGGTTTCTGACTTGGCAGATACTGCCGCGGTCCGGTTGGAGCAAAATAACCGGGGGGTGGGGGTTATGAATAACATGTGTATGTTGATATAGCAGGAGTGGAAGCCATTTATTGTAGGACAATAGATGTATTTATACATTCCACCCAGGTTATCTAATTAACATAAACTAGATACTGCAGTCAACCAATCAGGAATCTCCACACTTAATGGCTCGCTTTTGTTACATCTCAAACCACTCCCTCTGGCATTTTGCCAGGCATCATCCAGACTTGTTTACACACTCTAACATTCCCCTGGCAAAATGCCAGGTGTTATTTTGACATGTTTACAGACTCTAACATTTCCCCCTTTTATTTAATTTAAATAAAGACCACAGTGGTTTTTACAGAAACACCATAAATAACCTGCTACAAACAGAAAGGGAGGATACAAAATGTCACAATACAAGCCAATTGATGAAGCACTTGGAGAAATAATACCAGCAATGACACTGTTAGCAAAGACACCGAGTTAAAATTTGTTATAGATTACAGTTTGTTGTCTCAGTCCAGGTAAAGCAGTGTCTCAATAGATTAACTCACAGTTCAGGTAAACCACAGTCCAGGTATGTTCTGCAGGCAGCTAGCTTAAATCACAGTCCTGGTAAGTTCTGCAGGCAGCTAGCTTAAATCACAGTCCATGTAAATTCTGCAGGCAGCTAGCTTAAATCACAGCCCAGGAAAGTTCTGAAGGCAGCTAGCTTGATCCAAAGTCTCCTCCGTTTCTCAGCCGAAGTCTCCTCCGGTTTTCAGCAACACTGGAAATTCTTCCACCCTTGTCCTCACCGGCACTGGGATGAAGGCAGGAACTCCTACCACTGGCTAAAGAAAATCCTATAGTATTCCACCAGGTGCTAAGAAAACAACCTTCTGAAAAATTTAGTACATTATCTCAAGGTTTTTTACATTTGAAAAAAGCCTTAACAGTGCTTATTATTTATTATCTTCCGGGTGTGGGAGAACCATTGTAGCTTAGTTATTGGCATTGAAAATGACCAAACATCAGGGAGCCAGTAGCATCTATGGCTGGCTGTAGCATCCTGGGCAGCCACAGATGGCCCTGGGGAGTGTCCAGGACTCAAACTGGCACGGGGCCCCGCTCCCCAGGCTGGGGGCGGGAATTGCCGGCTGCCACTGCTTGAAAAGCCCTTGCTGCACAGTGACTGGCTTGAGCATGTGGCAGCCGAGGCGCCTATTCACACACACTCCGGAAACGAAAAGTATTCAGTAACAGCCTTTTGCTGAAACTTTTTTCCTGATAATCCTTCTTCTTCTTAACTTTCTTTTTCTTTCTGATTAGACTTCCTGGGCTTCCATCAACACATGCCCTAATTGCACTTGTTTCCACTGGGGTGCCTCTTTCCATTATCAATTTACTTCTCACCCCTTCCTTATTTTCATCACAAAGACAATACAATACACTGAGATAAAACAAGACACAATCATACTGTATCAATCTTCTCCATTTTTTGAAATGACCGTTTTTCCTCTCCCCCTATCTGTCTAGGGATGAGCAGATTTGCTCCATCCTATCTATGGATGGGCAGCTTTTATTCGTCACTTACCCCCAAGTGTCCCAGGCTCCCTGTATGGGCCACCATCTGCAGCAGTCCCACTGCAGCAAAATAACCGGGGCAGGGGTGATGAATAACTAGTGTATGGTTGATACAGTAGGAAAGGCGTGATAGGTAGGAAAGGCTATTTGTTTGGTATTGAGTGGACTGTTTCTAGTAAGTTGTTTGACAAGGCAAGTGTTTCTATATCTGTGTATCCCACTGTATCTCTGATTGTAGACATTAGAAAAGATAATGCATCAATGGATTTGTGCTCTCCAGGAGAAAGTTTAACAGCATTCATCCTGCCCAATTTTTGAAAGGACTGTGGCTTGCCTTATGGATGGGCAACACCTACAATATTCCTAAGTTCCTGTACTCTTCCTGAATTCTGGCCACTCACCACAACAGCTCATGGTTTTGAGTCCAAGATATGTACCACCTCCAAGCTCTGTGACATGGCCATGTACTGGATAGCTGAAGGGAATGGCGAGCATCTCAGAAAACTCAGATAACAGTGTGACCAGTAAAATCTCAGTGGAGAAACCCTGCTTTGGGCCTTTTCTTACATAATGTTCTGTTGCCCTGAATGTCAGGAAGGTCTTTGCCTCAGGCCAACCTTTGGTGAAGCCTGAAGAAAACAGTTTTCAAATGGAAATGAATGGGCATCACCTGTGGCTCTTTGCTTAATTTCTTCCAAAAGGGATGTGTCTGAATCAGCCTCTTGGCCCTGTGTGAGGCTGTGGCTTAGATTCTCAGCACCTGATGGATCTAAAGAAACATTCCTTTTGTGATTCCAAAACCAAAATGGCCAAAAGGGCAGTCATTGTGGTTGAAGTCCCTCGCCTTCCTCTGTAAGGTTTCTGACCTACATCAAGTGAGAGCGGATCCATTGGGTCAAATGAGTTCTTCAAAACCCTGCAGAGGCTAGCCCGTAATTGCTTGGGTTTTCTCATGACTCCAATTCACATAAAAAATCTATACCAAACAGTCAGTAGTCCTCATATTGGAGAAGCTGGGCAGTACAAATGGCAGGCATATTGATCACTTCACTACTGGTTCACAGGAAGGGTGTCCAGGCCACCCTGATTTTAGGCAAATGAGGGGTAAGGGAGCTTATTTTGGACACTGTCGTGAGCTTTGCCCCTCATGGAAAACCCCAGCCAGAGGTTATGATGAGTGTCTATATGAAAGAAGATGAGGGCCATGTGGGTGTGTTTTGGTTTTAATTGTGGTCATTTGTGTGGTGGTTG